>NW_025767237.1:663068-771297 GCF_003918875.1 Haliotis rubra
CCACACCAACTACCACTTCCACTACCACACACGAACTACCCACCACCTCCTGACACTACTAACACTACACACCAACTCCACCACCTCCTGACACTACCACACCAACCCACCACCTCCTGACACTACCACACCACACTACCACCACACTACCACACTCCACACCACTACTGACACACCACACTACTACACACCAACCCTCCTGACACTACCACCACACCAACTGACCACTACTTCCATGACACTACCACACCAGACCTTGCCACACACTACACCTACCACCTCCTGACACTACCACATCAACCCATCACCTCCTAACACTACCACACCAACCCACCACCTCCTGACACTACCACACCATCCCAACCCACCACCTCCTGACACTACCACACCACACCAACCCACCACCTCCTGACACTACCACACGAACCCATCACCTCCCTGACACTACCACACCAACCCACCACCTCCCGACACTACCACACCACACTACCACCTCCTGACACTACCACACCACACTACCACCTCCCGACACTACCACACCAACCCACTACCTCCTGACACTACCACACCACACCGACCCACCACCTCCTGACACTCCCACACCGACCCACCACCCCCTGACACTACCACACCAAGTCACTACCTCCTGACACTACCACACCAAGTCACTACCTCCCTGACACTACCACACCCACACCTGACGCACCACCTCCTGACACTACCTCCCTGACACTACTACACACCACACCAACCCACCATTTCCTGACACTACCACACCAACCCACAACCTTCCGACACTACCCCACTAACCAACCATCTCCTGACACTACCACACGAACCCATGGCCACCACCTCCTGACACTATCACACCAGTCCACCACCTCCTGACACTACAACACCAACCCACCACCCCCTGCCACTGCCACACCGACACACCACCTTCTGACGATACCACACCAACCCACTACCTCCTGACACTACCACACCACACCAACCCACCATCTCCTGACACTACCACACTACACCGACCCATCACCTCCTGACACTACCACACTACACCGACCCACCACCTCCTGACACTACCACACCAACCCACCACCTCCTGACACTACCACACCAACCCACCACCTTCCTGACACTACCACACTAACCCACTACCTCCTGACACTACCACACTAACACACCATATCCTGACACTACCACACGAACCCACCACCTCCTGAAACTACCACACCAACCCATCACCTTCCGACACTACCACACGAACCCACCACCTCCTGAAACTACCACACCAACCCACCACCTTCTGACACTACCACACGAACCCACTACCTCTTGACAATACCACACCACACTACCACCTCCTGACACCACCACTAACCCACGACCTCCTGACACTACCACACCACACCGACCCACCACCTCCTGACACTACCACACCAACCCACGACCTCCTGACACTGCCACACCTCACCGACCGCCCACCTCCCGACACTACCACACCACACCGACCCACCACCTCCTGACACTACCACACCAACCCACCACCTCCCGACACTACCACACCAGCCCACTACCTCCTGACTTTACCACACCAAACCACCATCACTATCTCTTTCTGTCATGATCACATGATCTGTGATACCTGAGTTAAAATGTAAATTCCATTTGAAATACATGCTACGACATTAAAAACAGGCAAAGTATTTGGGAATTGTGATTAATAACAAGAATTGATGTTCAATATATCCAAGTATCGAACAGATGTACGCCTAAAAATATCATCTTGCTATGTGTGGTATGTTCGTTAAGAATATTATAATTTATAGTTGTCACTTACTCGGAAGACGTCCGTGGTCACATCACTTGAGCCTATCATTGGGCAGTTATTGATTATAGCATAGCATGACCTGCCATTGGTCAGTTCCACCTGCTACTATCTTCAAGTTTCGGTAACGCCTCTTCATGTCCGGGTCACATTTCTCGAGCCTATCATTGGTCAGTTATTGATTATAGCATAGCATGGTCTGCCATTGGTCAGTTCAACCTGCTACTATGTACAAGTTACGGTAACGCCACTTCACTGGAGAGGTGACAGCACGCCAGCATGGACAACACATCAACCGTGAGCTTCAATGTCTCTGACTTCTTACCTCCTCAACAAACAGACATCAACTGCAACATGTCTGCCGGATGTGACGTTCATGACGCTAACCAAACTACCCATTTGTTTGACAGCATTCTGCAGATAACAGAAATCACTTTCACCTGCTTTGATGTTCTGAACGTACTTGGTAACACTGTCTTGATGTTGCTGATCTACAAGGTCTCAACAAAGATGGAAGCTTCAGGACGCCTCCTCATGAACCAGGCTGTGGCTGACGCAGGGATTGGACTGTCCTGGCTTGTTCTGTATGGGATCATGTACTCCAACCCACACAGAGATATCCTGGAGACGGCCATCCTTGTCCAGAGGGTCGTCATGGTCATCCTGCATTGTGAGTCTGGACTATCACTGGCCATGACACTCTTCGCCCTTCACATTGCCATCTGCAATCCTGTTTCCTACAAAATCTACCTGGAATACAAACATATCACTATGTTCATTGCATCATCCTGGCTCGTGGCCACTGGCACCTGGAATCTGGCATTTGCAGCGGACAACTTCTTCATTCTGGAACGTGATTCTATCATTGTTCAGCTGAATCTTACTGAACAAAATGTCTGGTTTGCAGGGCTTGCTATGACCATAAACATTATTCTGCCTCTTGCAATGGTCATTATCGCCTACACACGGATATGTCTCTTTATGCGCAAGGAAGACAACACTTCTATCACATCAACTTCTTCTACCAAGCGGTATGTCCGTCAAGCAAAGGGCATTCTTCTCGTATGCATCACCTACATGGTAACATTTGTACCTCTCTTCAGTTTTGATTTCTTCAAAGGTTATTTCAAAAGTGACAATGGCGTTCTTCTCTTCATTACTGGAACCAGCCTGGCTTTCCTGAACTATGTGTACCTTGTCTTCAAGCTGCCCCTGTTTCTGTTGGCCTTCCCATCCTACCGTCGTGTTCCATACCGACTCATCTTTCACCAAAAATCGGAATCTTCACATGTGGCCTCTGACCATCGAGATAACCTCAGAGCTGCAGAAAGCATCGGTAACAAGCATGATGATAGTGGCTTCCAACAATCTGTCGAGGGTGCTAGATCTCCCCCGATACAGGAGGAGGAGACAATCGAGATAAAGGGGAATATTGGAAGAATTAACCATGGCTTCACCAGCACCTGTTATCTGAATCATGGCGGCACGGCGAGAACAAACGGTACAGAGGATGACGTCGTCACCAGCACAAACGATGACGTCAGTCCGAACGTCGTCAGTCCTAGACCGGTATGTAATAGACAAACGATTAGCTTCCCCGAGTCATTATTTGTTTTCTGTACCGATATTCTAAAGTTGAAGTATTCCTGAAAGACGTTTATTGCCTCTCGCAGACATCATGTTGTTTCTATCACACGATATGGATTAACTAATGAATATTGTAACAAGCTATAACAATTTTTGTTATCTTACAGGTCTCAAACATATATATCGTTTTCTGATTGGCTGAGCGGTCTTCTATTATTTTCTATGTTACCCGCTGGGAATGCCGAACTGTGGGAATTCACTTGGTACTTCGTGTTAGTAAATCTTTATCTCGAATAACTGAGTCAGGTATGATGTACGGAAATTACCGATATTTTGCGAATGCAAATCGATGAAAGGAAGATAACTCTATTTTTAAATTTGTTTTTCTCTCCGATACCCGTGCTTCAAACAGTTCAAACTTCACATTATGGTGTTAAGATACATACGTGGTTCACAGGTCCCTCGGGGCCCATGAGTTGATGTACCCTCTATGTGTGATTATGTTCCCCACGCCCTTCGGACTTTGGAGATTTCGTGTCATCCTAAGTAATCAATAGTCTATCCCGGTCCAGTCTTGACTGTTAACAGTATGCTTAGACAGGCCGCTTAGACTCATGCTTTGTGCAGTCGTTACTACCATTGCCAAAGCTACCACTGTGGATTGTGTGTGTGTGTGAGCGTGTGCATGCGTGTGCGTGCGTGCGTGCGTGCGTGCGTGCGTGCGTGTGTGTGTGTGGTGTTATCCACTTCTTTCACTTAAGGGAACCTCTTTGATACAATTGAAAGAAGGAAATAAAATATTTGTTAAACATATATCATAAGGTAAATATTCCCAGCGGTTCACCTTATATTTCCAAATGTATATTTCTTAAACACATATCATAATGTAAATATTCCCAGCGGTTCACCTTAAATTTCCAAATGTATATTTGTTAAACACATATCATAATGTAAATATTCCCAGCGGTTCACCTTATATTTCCAAATGTATATTTGTTAAACACATATCATAATGTAAATATTCCCAGCGGTTCACCTTATATTTCCAAATGTATATTTGTTAAACACATATCATAATGTAAATATTCCCAGCGGTTCACCTTATATTTCCAAATGTATATTTCTGAATAGGGTTTAAGAATCATACATGGGATTTATTTTATGGAGTGTGGAAATAAAATAATCTTTTACAGCTACATAAAAAACAGATACTAAACAATGACTTAAAATACTTTTCAAACTGAACATTTGTGTAACCTTGCTGTCATACCCCTGCTGGAATTTTAAAATGAATGCGCAGAAAAAGATGAAATATCCCGGAAACGTCAGAATAAAATATCCCCAGAAATGTAAGACAGGAGAGGTGAGGTGAAATTGGGTTTAACGTCGTGCTTGAGAATATTTCGCTCATATGACGACTTGCTTGCGTGTGTATGTGTAGGTGCGGCTGCTTGTACTAGCCCAGACTGAAGCTGGTTTTATAGTGCTAGCCCACTGAGATGCCATGCCGCAGTGAAGCATGAATACCCCACTCAGACACATTATACTGACTCCGAGCCGACCAGTCCTTGTTGTACCCATTAATGCCGAGCGCCAGGCAGGGACCAACAAGTACCATATTTTAACGTCTTTTGGTATGACGCGGTCGGGGATCGAACCCGCGACCTTCCGCTGTCCGGGTGGACGCTCTAACCACTCCACCACGGAGGCGGTCTGATGTAAGAGATGTAAGAGAAGTGTTAAAGATTACAGTTGATAAGTTATACATTAGTAAAGTGTTTTGAAGCAAGGGTAGCTGAGCTGATGATGAACCAGCCTTGCTGTGCAAGGTCCACCAAGCCTCTATCTGCTACATTTTACCTTAATCTGTAATACATACTAATGATAACACAGTAATACAGTGCCAGGGCCTGATGGTCCGTTATTGGATACTGTTTCCCTGCGTCCAACCACAGCTACTTCCAATGTACTTCTGTACTCGGGAGATGTTCCTCCATGGTTCTGCACAGGTCGCGCAATACTCCTTCCCCAGAAACTAGACGTGACTGATGCTTAGGACTACCCCATATAACATGTTATATTACGCATTGTAAAAGCTTTATAGGATGTAGTGGTGAAACGATTCATCGATAGTATCGATGTTAGCATCGTCAACTATGCGATACCAGTGATCGATATAAAACACATTTAGACAATATCTGGATATTGATATCGTGAGGGTCCATGATATATCGATGTATCGCCACAAGAGGCGATATATCCCAATAATGACTTACGTAATTGACTAAGAAAACTATAAAAGAAATTAGAAATCACATTCAATACCCAAAGAAGATTTGATTTTTTCCTATGAACTTGTTATGATTTTGTGATATCTATTCAGCTGCAATTTTTATGACAATTAATCTGATATCCTTTAAGAAAGTGAACAACGAGGTGAGTTCAAAGGATATACAACTTCTTTAATATTCATGTGAGTGACGTTACAGCGTAGCTACTAACACCGCTATCAAGCAAGTTAGGGTGTCGTCATACTGCTACTCCAGTGACAATTCCTAGAGAGTAGACGGAGGCGAAGAAAGGATATGGAGGATGCAGGGATAACTTCTTGTACAAAAACATACTTTGGAAGAAGCCAAAACATACCACCTTAACTTCTCAAGGCGCTGGATTGACTACAAATACGCAACCGACTCTGTCCGTCATGAATGTCTCTTCATCGTATTAGAGCGACTATTTCATTTTCCCAGGTCTTGACTTGGGATGTACTCGGGTGGGGCAGACTTCAGGGTTTATTCCAGTCAAGATGGGAATACCCCACGACTCGTTTAGCATTTTAGAATGAATGATTTGTAAATCGCATTCTGGCTTTCACTTGCATCATGTACGGCTGTGTTGAAGCGGGAACGGCGTAAACATTTACTGACTCTGCACGTACGAAAATGTTAAGGTGTTAAACATATATTTCAAACGCTTTCACTCCTTCTTTAATTACTGGTCTCTGGACAGTGGCCGTTCTGTAAAATAATAGCCTCATGTGTGTGTACACTTACCTGAACAATGTCCTGTGTCTGTTCTTTCCAGATCTCCCAACAGGCCGCTCACCTTGATGGTTGTGGATAGTGCTGCAATCTGTCTCCAACAGGGACCATGGATCTCCCAACAGGCTGCTCACCTTGATGGTTGTGGATAGTGCTGCAATCTGTCTCCAACAGGGACCATGGATCTCCCAACAGGCCGCTCACCTTGATGGTTGTGGATAGTGCTGCAATCTGTCTCCAACAGGGACCATGGATCTCCCAACAGGCTGCCCCCCTTGATGGTTGTGGATAGTGCTGCAATCTGTCTCCAACAGGGACCATGGATCTCCCAACAGGCTGCCCCCCTTGATGGTTGTGGATAGTGCTGCAATCTGTCTCCAACAGGGACCATGGATCTCCCAACAGGCTGCTCACCTTGATGGTTGTGGATAGTACTGCAATCTGTCTCCAACAGGGACCATGGATCTCCCAACAGGCCGTTCACCTTGATGGTTGTGGATAGTACTGCAATCTGTCTCCAACAGGGACCATGGATCTCCCAACAGGCTGCCCCCTTGATGGTTGTGGATAGTACTGCAATCTGTCTCCAACAGGAACCATGGATCTCCCAACAGGCTGCCCCCTTGATGGTTCTGAATAGTGCTGCAATCTGTCTCCAACAGGGACCACGGATCTCCCAACAGGCTGCCTCCCTTGATGGTTGTGGATAGTGCTGCAATCTGTCTCCAACAGGGACCATGGATCTCCCAACAGGCTGCCCCCTTGATGGTTCTGGATAGTGCTGCAATCTGTCTCCAACAGGGACCATGGATCTCCCAACAGGCTGCCCCCCTTGATGGTTCTGGATAGTGCTGCAATCTGTCTCCAACAGGGACCATGGATCTCCCAACAGGCTGCCCCCCTTGATGTTTCTGGATAGTACTGCAATCTGTCTCCAACAGGGACCATGGATCTCCCAACAGGCTGCCCCCCTTGATGGTTCTGGATAGTGCTGCAATCTGTCTCCAACAGGAACCATGGATCTCCCAACAGGCCGCCCCCCTTGATGTTTCTGGATAGTACTGCAATCTGTCTCCAACAGGGACCATGGATCTCCCAACAGGCTGCCCCCTTGATGGTTCTGGATAGTGCTGCAATCTGTCTCCAACAGGAACCATGGATCTCCCAACAGGCCGCCCCCTTGATGGTTCTGAAACTCCTGCGTCCATCCTCCACCACAACACATGAAACTGCTGCGTCCATCCTCCACCACAACACCTGAAACTCCAGCCTCCACCCTTCAACACAACATCTGAAACTCCTGCGTCCATCCTCCACCACAACACCTGAAACTCCAGCCTCCAACACAACACCTGAACCTCCAGCTTCCAACACAACACCTGAAACTCCTGCCTCCATCACAACACCTGAAACTCCTGCCTCCATCACAACACCTGAAACTCCAGCCTCCCGCCTCCACCACTACATCTGAAACTCCAGCCTCCAGCCTCGGACTTGGCTCTGACATTGTATTGTTGTCAATCAAGAGGTTGTCCATTCTGCAGCATTACACTTACATGAAAGTCAAGCATTCATCTGTACATAAACCAGTAAAGTCAGAAATACAATAAAACTGACCTGAAAGGGGAAAAGTGTGTGTTTTATTGTTTTGTTTTCTGGAAAAAATATACTCTATGTGTCCTTCGTTCCGTTAATAATTCAAGAGAGCAGCAACAATATCAAGTTCATCCAGACATCTATAAGCAAAATAATTCATTGTAAAACAAACAAGCAACCCTTATAATAGTAACAGTTTTATCATAACTAAACTAATCAACAGAAACAACTGCAAAATGATTACAATACAGCGGCATTGCATTATCTAGTTGTAATACAATTACAATGGCAGTACACAATAGAGAGGCAGATATCCAGTGGTGGTACAAGAACTATATCAGTACACAATAGAGAGGCAGATATCCAGTGGTGGTACAATTACTATCACAGTACACAATAGAGAGGCAGATATCCAGTAGTGGTACAATTACTATATCAGTACACAATAGAGAAGCAGATATCCAGTGGTGGTACAAGAACTACATCAGTACACAATAGAGAGGCAGATATCCAGTGGTGGTACAATTACTATAACAGTACACAATAGAGAGGCAGATATCCAGTAGTGGTACAATTACTATAACAGTACACAATAGAGAGGCAGATATCCAGTGGTGGTACAATTACTATAACAGTACACAATAGAGAGGCAGATATCCAGTAGTGGTACAATTACTATAACAGTACACAATAGAGAGGCAGATATCCAGTAGTGGTACAATTACTATAACAGTACACAATAGAGAGGCAGATATCCAGTGGTGGTACAATTACTATAACAGTACACAATAGAGAGGCAGATATCCAGTAGTGGTACAATTCACTATAACAGTACACAATAGAGAGGCAGATATCCAGTAGTGGTACAATTACTACAAACAGTACACAATAGAGAGGCAGATATCCAGTGGTGGTACAATTACTATAACAGTACACAATAGAGAGGCAGATATCCAGTGGTGGTACATTACTATAACAGTACACAATAGAGAGGCAGATATCCAGTGGTGGTACAATTACTATAACAGTACACAATAGAGAGGCAGATATCCAGTGGTGGTACATGGCAGTACTATAACAGTACACAATAGAGAGGCAGATATCCAGTAGTGGTACAAGTACTATAACAGTACACAATAGAGAGGCAGATATCCAGTGGTGGTACAATTACAATAACAGTACACAATAGAGAGGCAGATATCCAGTGGTGGTACAATTACTATAACAGTACACAATAGAGAGGCAGATATCCAGTGGTGGTACAATTACAATGGCAGTACACAATAGAGAGGCAGATATCCAGTGGTGGTACAATTACTATAACAGTACACAATAGAGAGGCAGATATCCAGTAGTGGTACAATTACAATAACAGTACACAATAGAGAGGCAGATATCCAGTAGTGGTACAATTACTATAACAGTACACAATAGAGAGGCAGATATCCAGTAGTGATACAATTACAATGGCAGTACACAATAGAGAGGCAGATATCCAGTGGTGGTACAATTACTATAACAGTACACAATAGAGAGGCAGATATCCAGTGGTGGTACAATTACTATAACAGTACACAATAGAGAGGCAGATATCCAGTGGTGGTACAAGTACAATGGCAGTACACAATAGAGAGGCAGATATCCAGTGGTGGTACAATTACAATGGCAGTACACAATAGAGAGGCAGATATCCAGTGGTGGTACAATTACTATAACAGTACACAATAGAGAGGCAGATATCCAGTAGTGGTACAATTACAATGGCAGTACACAATAGAGAGGCAGATATCCAGTGGTGGTACAATTACTATAACAGTACACAATAGAGAGGCAGATATCCAGTGGTGGTACAATTACTATAACAGTACACAATAGAGAGGCAGATATCCAGTGGTGGTACAAGTACTATAACAGTACACAATAGAGAGGCAGATATCCAGTGGTGGTACAATTACAATAACAGTACACAATAGAGAGGCAGATATCCAGTAGTGGTACAATTACAACAATAACAGTACACAATAGAGAGGCAGATATCCAGTGGTGATACAATTACTAATGGCAGTACACAATAGAGAGGCAGATATCCAGTAGTGGTACACAACAATAACAGTACACAATAGAGAGGCAGATATCCAGTAGTGGTACAAGGCATACAAGTAACACACAATAACAGAGAGGCAGATATCCAGTGGTGTACAACACAGTAAGCAGTACATAATAGAGAGGCAGATATCCAGTGGTGGTACAAATTACAATGGGCAGTACACAATAGAGAGACAGATATCCAGAGGTACAATTAGATATCCAGATATCCAGTAGTGGTACAATTACAATGGCAGTACACAATAGAGAGGCAGATATCCAGTGGTGGTACAATTACTATAGCGGTACTACAACAGTACATCATAGAGAGGCAGATATCCAGTAGTGGATACAATTACAATGGCAGGTACAGAGTGGCAGATATCCAGTAGTGGTACAAATTACAATGGCAGAACATAGTACAATAGTGTAGAGAGGCAGATATACAGTGGTGGTACAAGAACTACATACAACACACAATAGAGAGGCAGATATCCAGTAGTGGATACAATTACAATGGCAGTACACAATAGAGAGGCAGATATCCAGTAGTGGTACAATTACAATGGCAGTACACAATAGAGAGGCAGATATCCAGTAGTGGTACAATTACAATGGCAGTACACAAAAGAGAGGCAGATATCCAGTAGTGGTACAATTACAATGGCAGTACACAATAGAGAGGCAGATATCCAGTAGTGGTACAAGTACAATTACATAGAGAGGCAGTACAGTAGTGGTACAGATTACAGAGGCAGATATCCAGTAGTGGTACAAGTACAATGGCAGTACACAATAGAGAGGCAGATATCCAGTAGTGGTACAATTACAATAACAGTACACAATAGAGAGGCAGATATCCAGTGGTGGTACAATTACAATGGCAGTACACAATAGAGAGGCAGATATCCAGTGGTGGTACAATTACAATGGCAGTACACAATAGAGAGGCAGATATCCAGTGGTGGTACAATTACAATAACAGTACACAATAGAGGCAGATATCCAGTGGTGGTACAATTACAATGGCAGTACACAATAGAGAGGCAGATATCCAGTGGTGGTACAAATTACTATATCACAGTACACAATAGAGAGGCAGATATCCAGTGGTGGTACAATTACTATAACAGTACACAATAGAGAGGCAGATATCCAGTGGTGGTACAAATTACTAATGGTACACAATAGAGAGGCAGATATCCAGTAGTGGTACAAGTACAATGGCAGTACACAATAGAGAGGCAGATATCCAGTGGTGGTACAAGTACAATGGCAGTACACAATAGAGAGGCAGATATCCAGTGGTGGTACAATTACAATGGCAGTACACAATAGAGAGGCAGATATCCAGTGGTGGTACAATTACAATGGCAGTACACAATAGAGAGGCAGATATCCAGTAGTGGTACAATTACAATGGCAGTACACAATAGAGAGGCAGATATCCAGTGGTGGTACAATTACAATGGCAGTACACAATAGAGAGGCAGATATCCAGTGGTGGTACAATTACTATGGCAGTACACAATAGAGAGGCAGATATCCAGTAGTGGTACAAGTACAATGGCAGTACACAGTAGAGAGGCAGATATCCAGTGGTGGTACAATTACTATGGCAGTACACAATAGAGAGGCAGATATCCAGTGGTGGTACAATTACAATGGCAGTACACAATAGAGAGGCAGATATCCAGTGGTGGTACAATTACAATGGCAGTACACAATAGAGAGGCAGATATCCAGTGGTGGTACAATTACAATAACAGTACACACAGTAGAGAGGCAGATATCCAGTGGTGGTACAATTACTATAACAGTACACAATAGAGAGGCAGATATCCAGTGGTGGTACAATTACTAATGGCAGTACAATAATAGAGGCAGATATCCAGTGGTGGTACAATTACAATAACAGTACACAATAGAGGCAGATATCCAGTAGTGGTACAATTACAATAACAGTACACAATAGAGAGGCAGATATCCAGTGGTGGGTACAATGGCAGTACACAATAGAGAGGCAGATATCAGTGGTGGTACAAATACTATAACAGTACACAGTAGAGACAGATCCAGTGGTGGTACAATTACAATAACAGTACACAATAGAGAGGCAGATATCCAGTAGTGGTACAATTATATAACAGTACACAGTAGAGAGGCAGATATCCAGTGGTGGTACAATAACAATGGCAGTACACAATAGAGAGGCAGATATCCAGTGGTGGTGGTACAATGGCAGTACACAATAGAGAGGCAGATATCCAGTGGTGGTACAATTACTATAACAGTACACAATAGAGAGGCAGATATCCAGTGGTGGTACAAGTACAATAACAGTACACAGTAGAGAGGCAGATATCCAGTGGTGGTACAATTATAACAGTACACAGTAGAGAGGCAGATATCCAGTAGTGGTACAATTACAATGGCAGTACACAATAGAGAGGCAGATATATAGTGGTGGTACAATATAACAGTACACAGTAGAGAGGCAGATATATAGTGGTGGTACAATATAATGGCACACAGTAGAGAGCAGATATATAGTGGTGGTACAATACAACAGTACACAGTAGAGAGGCAGATATCCAGTAGTGGTACAAGTACAATGGCAGTACACAGTAGAGAGGCAGATATATAGTGGTGGTACAATATAACAGTACACAATAGAGAGGCAGATATCCAGTGGTGGAGGCAGATATCCAGAAGGCAGATATATACAAGTGGTGGTACAATATAACAGTACACAATAGAGAGGCAGATATATAGTGGTGGTACAATTACAATATAACAGTACACAGTAGAGAGGCAGATATCCAGTGGTGGTACAATATATGGCAGTACACAGTAGAGAGGCAGATATCCAGTGGTGGTACAATATAACAGTACAATAGAGGCAGATATATAGTGGTGGTACAATATAACAGTACACAGTAGAGGCAGATATATAGTGGTGGTATTAATATAACAGTACACAGTAGAGAGGCAGATATATAGTGGTGGTACAATATAGCAACAGTACACAGTAGAGAGGCAGATATATAGTGGTGGTACAATATAACAGTACACAGTAGAGGCAGATATCCAGTGGTGGTACAATATAACAGTACAGTAGTAGAGAGGCAGATATATAGTAGTGGTACAATATAACAGTACATAGTAGAGGCAGATATATAGTGGTGGTACAATATAACAGTACACAGTAGAGAGGCAGATATATAGTGGTGGTACAATATAACAGTACACAGTAGAGAGGCAGATATATAGTGGTGGTACAATATAACAGTACACACAGTAGAGAGGCAGATATATAGTGGTGGTACAATATAACAGTACACAGTAGAGAAGCAGATATATAGTGGTGGTACAATATAACAGTACACAGTAGAGAGGCAGATATCCAGTAGTGGTACAATTACAATGGCTACACAATAGAGAGGCAGATATATAGTGGTGGTACAATATAACAGTACACAGTAGAGAGGCAGATATATAGTGGTGGTACAATATAACAGTACATAGTAGAGAGGCAGATATATAGTGGTGGTACAATATAACAGTACACAGTAGAGAGGCAGATATATAGTGGTGGTACAATATAACAGTACACAGTAGAGAGGCAGATATATAGTGGTGGTACAATATAACAGTACACAGTAGAGAGGCAGATATATAGTGGTGGTACAATATAACAGTACACAAGTAGAGGCAGATATATAGTGGTGGTACAATATAACAGTACACAGTAGAGAGGCAGATATATAGTGGTGGTACAATATAACAGTACAGTAGAGAGGCAGATATATAGTGGTGGTACAATATAACAATTACACAGTAGAGAGGCAGATATATAGTGGTGGTACAATATAACAGTACACAGTAGAGAGGCAGATATATAGTGGTGGTACAATATAACAGTACACAGTAGAGAGGCAGATATATAGTGGTGGTACAATATAACAGTACACAGTAGAGAGGCAGATATATAGTAGTGGTACAATATAACAATAACAGTACACAGTAGAGAGGCAGATATATAGTGGTGGTACAATATAACAGTACACAGTAGAGAGGCAGATATATAGTGGTGGTACAAATATAACAGTACACAGTAGAGAGGCAGATATAGTAGTGGTGGTACAACAATAACAGTACACAGTAGAGAGGCAGATATATAGTGGTGGTACAATATAACAGTACACAGTAGAGAGGCAGATATATAGTGGTGGTACAATATAACAGTACACAGTAGAGAGGCAGATATATAGTGGTGGTACAATATAACAGTACACAGTAGAGAGGCAGATATATAGTGGTGGTACAATATAACAGTACACAGTAGAGAGGCAGATATATAGTGGTGGTACAATATAACAGTACACAGTAGAGAGGCAGATATATAGTGGTGGTACAATATAACAGTACACAGTAGAGAGGCAGATATATAGTGGTGGTACAATATAACAGTACACATAGTAGAGGCAGATATATAGTGGTGGTACAATATAACAGTACACAGTAGAGAGGCAGATATATAGTGGTGGTACAATATAACAGTACACAGTAGAGAGGCAGATATATAGTGGTGGTACAATATACACAGTACACAGTGCACACAGAGGCAGATATATAGTAGGTGGTACAACATAACAGTACACAGTAGAGAGGCAGAGATATATAGTGGTGGTACAATATAACAGTACACAGTAGAGAGGCAGATATATAGTGGTGGTACAATATAACAGTACATAGTAGAGAGGCAGATATATAGTGGTGGTACAATATAACAGTACATAGTAGAGAGGCAGATATATAGTGGTGGTACAATATAACAGTACACAGTAGAGAGGCAGATATATAGTGGTGGTACAATATAACAGTACACAGTAGAGAGGCAGATATATAGTGGTGGTACAATATAACAGTACACAGTAGAGAGGCAGATATATAGTGGTGGTACAATATAACAGTACACAGTAGAGAGGCAGATATATAGTGGTGGTACAATATAACAGTACACAGTAGAGAGGCAGATATATAGTGGTGGTACAATATAACAAGTACACAAGTAGAGGCAGATATATAGTGGTGGTACAATATAACAATTACACAGTAGAGAGGCAGATATATAGTGGTGGTACAATATAACAGTACACAGTAGAGAGGCAGATATATAGTGGTGAGAATTACAATATAACATTACACAATAGAGAGGCAGATATTTAGTGGTGGTACAATATGACAGTACCAGTAGAGAGGCAGATATATAGTGGTGGTACAATATAACATTACACAATAGAGAGGCAGATATTTAGTGGTGGTACAATATAACAGTACACAGTAGAGAGAGGCAGATATATAGTGGTGGTACAATATATAACAGTACACAGTAGAGAGGCAGATATATAGTGGTGGTACAATATAACAGTACACAGTAGAGAGGCAGATATATAGTGGTGGTACAATATAACAGTACACAGTAGAGAGGCAGATATATAGTGGTGGTACAATATAACAGTACACAGTAGAGAGGCAGATATATAGTGGTGGTACAACATGACAGTACACAGTAGAGAGGCAGATATATAGTGGTGGTACAATATAACAAGCAATTACACAGTAGAGAGGCAGATATATAGTGGTGGTACAATATAACAGTACATAGTAGAGAGGCAGATATATAGTGGTGGTACAATATAACAGTACACAGTAGAGAGGCAGATATATAGTGGTGGTACAATATAACAGTACATAGTAGAGAGGCAGATATATAGTGGTGGTACAACATGACAAGTACACACAGTAGAGAGGCAGATTTATAGTGGTGGTACAATATATGACAGTACACAGTAGAGAGGCAGATATATAGTGGTGGTACAATATAACAATTACATAGTAGAGAGAGGCAGATATATAGTGGTGGTACAATATAACAGTACACAGTAGAGAGGCAGATATATAGTGGTGGTGGTAGATATATAGTGGTGGTACAATATAACAGTACAATCGGCAACACACAGTAGAGAGGCAGATATATAGTGGTGGTACAATATAACAGTACACAGTAGAGGCAGATATATAGTGGTGGTACAATATAACAGTACACAGTAGAGAGGCAGATATATAGTGGTGGTACAATATAACAGTACACAGTAGAGAGGCAGATATATAGTAGTGGTACAATATAACAGTACACAGTAGAGAGGCAGATATATAGTGGTGGTACAATATAACAGTACACAGTAGAGAGGCAGATATATAGTGGTGGTACAATATAACATTACACAGTAGAGAGGCAGATATATAGTGGTGGTACAATATAACAGTACACAGTAGAGAGGCAGATATATAGTGGTGGTACAATATAACAGTACACAAGTAGAGGCAGATATCAGTGGTGGTACAATTAACAATTACTACAGTAGAGAGCAGATATATAGTGGTGGTACAATATAACAGTACACAGTAGAGAGGCAGATATATAGTGGTGGTACAATATAACACTACACAGTAGAGAGCAGATGATATCAGTGGTACAATATAACAGGCAGATATGCCAGTAGAGAGGCAGATATATAGTGGTGGTACAATATAACAGTACACAGTAGAGAGGCAGATATATAGTGGTGGTACAATATAACAGTACACAGTAGAGAGGCAGATATATAGTGGTGGTACAATATAACAGTACACAGTAGAGAGGCAGATATATAGTGGTGGTACAATATAACAGTACACAGTAGAGAGGCAGATATATAGTGGTGGTACAATATAACAGTACACAGTAGAGAGGCAGATATATAGTGGTGGTACAATATAACAGTATTACACAGTAGAGAGGCAGATATATAGTGGTGGTACAATATAACAGTACACAGTAGAGAGGCAGATATATAGTGGTGGTACAATATAACAGTACACAGTAGAGAGGCAGATATATAGTGGTGGTACAATATAACACAGTACACAGTAGAGAGGCAGATATATAGTGGTGGTACAATAATACAGCAAGTACACAGTAGAGAGACAGATATATAGTGGTGGTACAATATAACATTACACAATAGAGGCAGATATATAGTGGTGGTACAATATAACAGTACACAGTAGAGAGGCAGATATATAGTGGTGGTACAATATAACAGTACACAATAGAGAGCAGATATATAGTGGTGGTACAATATAACACAGACACAGTAGTAGAGGCAGATATATAGTGGTGGTACAATATAACAGTACACAGGCAGAGAGGCAGATATATAGTGGTGGTACAATATAACAGTACATACACAGTAGAGAGGCAGATATATAGTGGTGGTACAATATAACAGTACACAGTAGAGAGGCAGATATATAGTGGTGGTACAATATAACAGGTACAATATAGAGAGGCATATATAGTGGTGGTGCAACAACATGACAGTACACAGTAGAGGCAGATATATAGTGGTGGTACAACATGACAGTACACAGTAGAGAGGCAGATATATAGTGAGTGTGGTACAATATAACAGTACATAGTAGAGAGGCAGATATATAGTAGTGGTACAATATAACAGTGCATAGTAGAGAGGCAGATATATAGTGGTGGTACAATATAACAGTACATAGTGGAGAGGCAGATATATAGTGGTGGTACAACATGACAGTACACAGTAGAGAGGCAGATTTATAGTGGTGGTACAACATGACAGTACACAGTAGAGAGGCAGATATATAGTGGTGGTACAATATAACAGTACATAGTAGAGAAGCAGATATATAGTGGTGGTACAATATAACAGTAGACAGTAGAGAGGCAGATATATAGTAGTGGTACAATATAACACTACACAGTAGAGAGGTAGATATATAGTGGTGGTACAATATAACAGTACACAGTAGAGAGGCAGATATATAGTGGTGGTACAATATAACAGTACATAGTAGAGAGGCAGATATATAGTGGTGGTACAATATAACAGTACATAGTAGAGAGGCAGATATATAGTGGTGGTACAATATAACAGTACACAGTAGAGAGGCAGATATATAGTGGTGGTACAATATAACACTACACAGTAGAGAGGCAGATATATAGTGGTGGTACAATATAACAGTACATAGTAGAGAGGCAGATATATAGTAGTGGTACAATATAACACTACACAGTAGAGAGGCAGATATATAGTGGTGGTACAACATGACAGTACATAGTAGAGAGGCAAATATATAGTGGTGGTACAATATAACACTACACAGTAGAGAGGCAGATATATAGTAGTGGTACAATATAACAATACACAGTAGAGAGGCAGATATATAGTGGTGGTAGAACATGACAGTACACAGTAGAGAGGCAGATATATAGTGGTGGTACAATATAACAGTACACAGTAGAGAGGCAGATATATAGTAGTGGTACAATATAACAGTACACAGTAGAGAGGCAGATATATAGTGGTGGTACAATATAACAGTACACAGTAGAGAGGCAGATATATAGTGGTGGTACAATATAACAGTACACAGTAGAGAGGCAGATATATAGTGGTGGTACAATATAACACTACACAGTAGAGAGGCAGATATATAGTGGTGGTACAATATAACAGTACACAGTAGAGAGGCAGATATATAGTGGTGGTACAATATAACAGTACACAGTAGAGAGGCAGATATATAGTGGTGGTACAATATATACAGTACACAGTAGAGAGGCAGATATATAGTGGTGGTACAATATAACAGTACACAGTAGAGAGGCAGATATATAGTGGTGGTACAATATAACAGTACACAGTAGAGAGGCAGATATATAGTGGTGGTACAATATAACAGTACACAGTAGAGAGGCAGATATATAGTGGTGGTACAATATAACAGTACACAGTAGAGAGGCAGATATATAGTGGTGGTACAATATAACAGTACACAGTAGAGAGGCAGATATATAGTGGTGGTACAATATAACAGTACATAGTAGAGAGCAGATATATAGTGGTGGTACAATATAACATTACACAGTAGAGAGGCAGATATAGTGGTGGTACAATATAACATGTACACACACAGTAGAGAGGCAGATATATAGTGGTGGTACAATATAACACTACACAGTAGAGAGGCAGATATATAGTGGTGGTACAATATAACAGTACATAGTAGAGAGGCAGATATATAGTGGTGGTACAATATAACAGTACACAGTAGAGAGGCAGATATATAGTGGTGGTACAACATAACAGTACACAGTAGAGAGGCAGATATATAGTGGTGGTACAATATAACAGTACACAGTAGAGAGGCAGATATATTGTGGTGGTACAATATAACAGTATACAGTAGTAGAGGCAGATATATAGTGGTGGTACAATATAACAAGTACACAATAGAGAGGCAGATATATTGTGGTGGTACAATACAACAGTACACAGTAGAGAGAGGCAGATATATAGTGGTGGTACAATATAACATTACACAATAGAGAGGCAGATATTTAGTGGTGGTACAATATGACAGTACACAGTAGAGAGGCAGATATATAGTGGTGGTACAATATAACATTACACAATAGAGAGGCAGATATTTAGTGGTGGTACAATATAACACTACACAGTAGAGAGGCAGATATATAGTGGTGGTACAATATAACAGTACACAGTAGAGAGGCAGATATATAGTGGTGGTACAATATAACAGTACACAGTAGAGAGGCAGATATATAGTGGTGGTACAACATGACAGTACACAGTAGAGAGGCAGATATATAGTGGTGGTACAACATGACAGTACACAGTAGAGAGGCAGATATATAGTGGTGGTACAATATAACATGATACACACAGTAGAGAGGCAGATATATAGTAGTGGTACAATATAACAGTACACAGTAGAGGCAGATATATAGTGGTGGTACAATATAACAGTACACAGTAGAGAGGCAGATATATAGTGGTGGTACAATATAACAGTACACAGTAGAGAGGCAGATATATAGTGGTGGTACAATATAACAACTACACAGTAGAGGCAGATATATAGTGGTGGTACAATATAACAGTACACAG
This sequence comes from Haliotis rubra, assembly GCF_003918875.1. Classification (NCBI taxonomy): domain Eukaryota; kingdom Metazoa; phylum Mollusca; class Gastropoda; order Lepetellida; family Haliotidae; genus Haliotis; species Haliotis rubra. The sequence goes on from NW_025767237.1 coordinate 683,261, forward strand.
TAGAGAGGCAGATATATAGTGGTGGTACAATATAACAGTACACAGTAGAGAGGCAGATATATAGTGGTGGTACAATATAACAGTACACAGTAGAGAGGCAGATATATAGTGGTGGTACAATATAACAGTACACAGTAGAGAGGCAGATATATAGTGGTGGTACAATATAACAATATAACAGTACACAGTAGAGAGGCAGATATATAGTGGTGGTACAATATAACAGTACACAGTAGAGAGGCAGATATATAGTGGTGGTACAATATATACAGTACACAGTAGAGGCAGATATATAGTGGTGGTACAATATAACAGTACACAGTAGAGAGGCAGATATATAGTGGTGGTACAATATAACAGTACACAGTAGAGAGGCAGATATATAGTGGTGGTACAATATAACTGTACACAGTAGAGAGGCAGATATATAGTGGTGGTACAATATAACAGTACACAGTAGAGAGGCAGATATATAGTGGTGGTACAATATAACAGTACACAGTAGAGAGGCAGATATATAGTGGTGGTACAATATAACAGTACACAGTAGAGAGGCAGATATATAGTGGTGGTACAATATAACAGTACACAGTAGAGAGGCAGATATATAGTAGTGGTACAATATAACAGTACACAGTAGAGAGACAGATATATTGTGGTGGTACAATATAACAGTACATAAGTCAAGCAAGTGTTTACCATAGTTGTTTACTACCATGTCGTGTGGAAACACGTTTTAGATTGAAGCAATCAAAAATAGATTTAATAAAAGAGTATTTTTCATTTTCTCAGAATTCTAAAATATCATCCTCAATAAAGTTTGACCGTGTCCCAGTTTGTGCATTAAAATCACCGCCGCACAAGATACAAACATCTGGTAATCCCGTAATTACCTCCAGTAGGTTATCTTGGAAAATAGAGATTCCATTTTTACATTCTGAAAGAGATTGGTCATATTGGTCTGGATGTATATAGGTGAATGCATATAAAACAGCTTTATCAAAACCAAACAAGAATTTATCAAATAAAATGAATATGCAATTTTCAGTTATACTTTTCAATTTTATAAAATCTACAAATTGGTTTCTAATGAGTACTATAATTCCGCTGGAGGGCCTCCGCAGTTTGCTACTTCATCTGTTTGTTTGGTAATTGATACATAATCTGGAAAACAGTGTTTAAAGTCAGTGTCATTACATCAAGTTTCAGTGAAGCCAACAATGGCAAATGTTTTGACGTGTTCCATGAAGTCATTATCAATTAACTTTTGTTTCAAGGCGGATATATTCTAAACTGTGAAGACCCAGCAGTCTTGTCCAAGTATGTACGATTGTCATTTTTGTCATTTGAGTTCGTTTTCCTTTGATGCGTCCTAAAATCATTTAGACCCTGGCCACGCCCTTATCTAAGTGGAGCAAGTCTTACTGGAGCGACGATTGCCTGATCTGAGTTCACGTCTCTGATCACAACTCAGTCGAGATTTGACCAGTGCATTGTCGGTCTCCGAGGGTCTCTCTGAATCTTGCTGGGTGCTGTACACACTAAAGTACTGTCGAAAATAGAAAAAAACCCTGTATTTTCACATTTATATCTACAATTTAGGTAGCTAATGTGTGAAAGTGTGAAATATCTAATAAACTAAGATCGGCCTAACTACAGCCGCAGTGGGAGGGAGATAGGAAACGTAAAAGAAGGATTTTAGAGGAGAAATTAGTGCAGAAATGAGCAATGGGGTCCAAAGTGACTTATTCAGAACAGACCTTGGCGTCATGCAAATTAGTGTGCGATGATATTGCATTACAAAGGACACTTTTTAAATGATCATTTTGAAATTAGACTTAGCTTCGTTATAAACGATAGCAGACGTAAAAATAATAACTTTAATACTGAAACTATTAAGGATGTAGCTGCCATGGCGTCTCACTATCACTATAAAGAGAAACAGGTAGGAGGAGGAGTCTCAAAAGCAAAACCAGGACGGGTGTCGCAGACGGTGGTTGGGGTCGGGCTGGGGTACTGAGATATCAGCTAAGATAAGATAATCAATAGAGACATATTCAATACACATGAAAAAAACATAAAATATCATTGAGATGACCCCTTGTGCCCGTGGGCAGCACGTGAGTCGACTGTCCGTCGTCATACCTGGCTGAGCGACCAAATTGCCATCTTTTGTCTGGTCTATTGATTTCAGCCCGATTTTACGAGTAAACATGCTTTTCTGGATATCCTATTACGCATCCCTCTGAACGCCCAGTTAGGCCGATGTGGATTATTTCGACATATGCTATTTGCAATTGTGTAAATTTTAGGGATACAGAGTAACAGCCCAAAAGCATTTTTTTCTATTTCCGACAGCACTTTAATGGCCTGTTTAGGGTTATTCACCAGCTTGGTCCCCTTGTAAAATAATCTCCTGTCAGGATGCTCTTTGCGTTGTTTGTGCAGCTCTTGTCTCTGTGCTGCTGTCAAATCGTTGGCAATACCAACTCCCTGGTCCCTGAGAATGTCCCTCATCTTCACGGAATGCCATTTGTCTTCCCAGTGTACCATCCTCCCTATCACTGGCCTGGGCGAGTCAGTCTTTCTGGTGGAGATCCTGTGGGCCCTCCCTATATCACGGGGACTAGTGGAGGGAGCTTCATCGTGTCACGAGCATTGTTCAGGATTTCCAGGACTTTGGCTTTACTTTCTGTGTGTTTCTTTATTTTAGGTTGTCGGTATACCGTAAAGCACCATGTTGTTCTTCCTCCTCAACCCTGTCTTCTAAATCATTTACGTAACTCTCGATATCAAAGATTCCTGTCATTTAGTGTGTCCATGACAGCTTATGCTTATTTGATTCAAGTTCACTTCTCAGATAGCAGATATCAGATTTGATGGATTTTACGTCCTCCTCAACCAATTTGATATCACTGCGCTCCCTGTCCTCTGAGTCATTAATTTCTTTCACAATATAGTCTCTCATCTACTCAAGTTCCCGATTCGTGGGACCTAGGTTGAGCTCCATATCTCCTGCTAGATGTATGGTGGAGGTTAGGAACGTGTAATCTGATGGAGAGGACTACGAATGAGGTGATCGGTATAAGGGGGTAGAGCTTGTGACGTCACAGCCCTGACATGAACGTAAATAAATCACGTTCGTCAATCGGGAGGTGTACATGCTATCAAAGTTCATCATGAAATGTTCCCCATATCTTGTGAGAGAGAAGGCAAGTATCAGCTGTACAGAAAACACAATTGAGAGGCGATATGGCATATCGGAGCTGTCAGTGAATGGCGTGTACCCCAGATGAACATGGCCTACCTGCCGTGTACCCATAGGCTGCTTAAATCCCCCGATCCTCGCCCTATAGAGCGCTATGTCAACCATAATGAATGGTGAATTGTTCTACAGTCCTATATGAGTTATCTGTGACACGTTGTATACTTGGGGAGAATGCAAATATTAAATTACCACACATTTTTCTCTGCTGCTGTTTTCCACAACTGCTTGTTAGGGGCGCATAACTCTACATACTACCAATGGCATTCGTGACCAACTCGTGTTATTCCGGGACAAGCCGAATAGCGACTCGCGCCTCTCTGGAAGCATTCGTCACCACTCGCCCCTATCCGTAAACTCCCCGTCTCGATGCTTGTAATGTGCGAAAATACGACAAACCAATCAGAACGCGCGTAATGAAGGCGGTGCTCTGATAGATATAATCCTGAATACTTACATCGTTTATGGCATTATGTCATTGCTTAAAAATCTTGAAAAATAGGCATCATCATATAGAAAGTACAAGGAGTGTATGTAACATAATAGTTTGGGCTCATGTGTAGTTTTTAGTAAAGATATTGCCATGGAAGGCGAGAGATTCAAATCCACGCACGTGCGTTTGTTTACCTAACGGCTCTCATGGGTATGTCTCACGATCTTGCGGGGCTTGTTGTGGAGATTGTACGTGCGCTTCCAACAGTTTTAGGAACTGTAATTATAAATCGCTACGAGTTTCAAAACTGTTATATCTGTATGTAACTAATCAACTTTTATCTTTAACATTGGGCATATATTCCACATCTCTGGGAATATTTTAGTCTAACCTTTTTTTGGTCATTCATATATTTTCAGCGAATTCGTTTAAAATTCCACTTGGGGTATGACAGCAAGGCTACACGAATGTTCAGTGTTAGAAATATTTTGAAGTCATTTTTGAGTATCTGCTTTGGGATGTAATTTAGCTGAAGTTTTAAAACTCTTATTTGCATATTCAGTAAAACAAATCCCATTTGTGACTATTTAACCCTATTTAGAAATACAATTGGAAATATAAGATGAAAAGCTGGTAATAATCACGTTAGAATATGTCTTTAGCAAATATGTCTTTTCTCCTTTTTTAGTTGTGTCAAAGACGTTTGATTCCTTAAAATGAGTAAGTAAAAACCAAAACAGCAATACAGAGGGGCACGAGTTATTCGGCTTGTCCCGGGATAACACGAGTTGGTCACGAATGCTCTGGACGGTTTTTACATTGGCGCATGAACATCAGAACTACTTTAAACAAGAACGATAACTCTATTCCTGTTTGATTCCACGAGCTGGTACTTAATATCACCGAAGCACTCGTACATTGTAAATCCAACTGTACAAAGGATACAGAGTATATAATTTTGGTCCCGAAAACAAAACAGTAAAAACCGTATTTTCCTTTCAGATCATGTTGACCGGTTTATTGTTTTCACTGGTTAGTTTACATGTTTATGGATGACTTTCAGCAGCATGTAATCAGAGACCATATAATAGACAACAGAATTGACAACAAGACATTATCGGAGCCAAGTCACCATAGGTCCATACCCAGTTCGGTGCTATAGACTGTTTAGGAAATTAAGGCTATAAATATAATTCAACAAAACCGTTACCGGTTTAGGCAATATATTCTGCTTGCCGAGCAACGACAACAACATTGGACTTCATGCACAAATTGATATAATATCTTATAAGTAACATTTCAGTAAATTACGACACATTTGATACAACATAAGCCCATTCAATTATCATCAGAATCAGATCTTTACTAGACCCAGTGCCTCTCGTCGTGAACGATGAACGGTATTGAAAAGTGAAGTCCAGCTGTGACAGGTGGGCTGATGTCACTAAAAGATTACGTGGATCTATAGACCTGTGAAACTGAGGATCGGGGTTCATTCGGTTCAGTCCGAATGAAAGGCGGGATGGGGTGAAGGAGAGGAAGATGAAGTCTCAGGTATTGTGTGAGGGGGGAAGGCTGAAGTCTCAGGTAATGGGTGAGGGGGAGGAGGGTGAAGTCTCAGATATTGGGTGAGGGGTGAGGCTGTAGTCTTAGGTATTGGGTGAGGGGGGGAGGCTGAAGTCTCAGATATTGGGTGAGGGGGAGGAGGCTGAAGTCTCAGGTATTAGGTGTGGGGGGAGGCTGAAGTCTCAGGTACGGGGGCTTAAGTCTCATGTATTGGAGGAGAGGGAGTGAGGATGAAGGCTGTAGTGTGTGTTGGTAGGTATAGCCCATCGTAGGATGAAGGACAGGGGTTCAGGTTTGGAGACTGAGGTGTTGTGTGTGCGGGAGAAAACTGGAGTTTTGGGCGTTGAGTGGGGGGATGAGGGGCAAGCTGGAGGTTCAGGCGTTGAGTGGGAGGACGAAGGGTGTGATGGGTGGTCTTAGACTCAGGAGAATAGATAAAGTTGTGTCAGGTGTTGTGTTGGAGAGTATAGCCTGAGCTTCAGGTGTTGTGTGGGAGGAAGAAGGCTCGAGTTTAAGGTGCTGTGTAGGAGGGTGTTGGCTGGAGTTGAAGGTGTTGTGTAGGAGGGTGTTGGCGGAGTTGAAGGTGTTGTGTAGGACGGTGTTGGTCGGAGTTGCAGGTGTTGTGTAGGAGTGTGTTGGCCGGAGTTGAAGGTGTTGTGTAGGACGGTGTTTGTCGGAGTTGCAGGTGTTGTGTAGGAGTGTGTTGGCCGGAGTTGAAGGTGTTGTGTAGGACGGTGTTGGTCGGAGTTTCAGGTGTTGTGTAGGAGGGTGTTGGCTGGAGTTTCAGGTGTTGTGTAGGAGGGTGTTGGCCGGAGTTTCAGGTGTTGTGTAGGAGGGTGTTGGCCGGAGTTTCAGGTGTTGTGTAGGAGGGTGTTGGCCGGAGTTTCAGGTGTTGTGTAGGAGGGTGTTGGTCGGAGTTTCAGGTGTTGAGTAGGAGGGTGTTGGCCGGAGTTTCAGGTGTTGTGTAGGAGGGTGTTGACCGGAGTTTCAGGTGTTGTGTAGGAGGGTGTTGGTCGGAGTGTTAGGTGTTGTGTAGGAGGGTGTTGGTCGGAGTTTCAGGTGTTGAGTAGGAGGGTGTTGGCCGGAGTTTCAGGTGTTGAGTAGGAGGGTGTTGGTCGGAGTTTCAGGTGTTGTGTAGGAGGGTGTTGGTCGGAGTTTCAGGTGTTATGTAGGAGAGCGTTGGTCGGAGTTTTAGGTGTTGTGTAGGAGGATGTTGCCCTGAGTTGCAGGGGTTGTGTAGGAGGTGTTTGCTGTAACTTCAGTTGTTGTGTAGGAGGGTGTTGGCCGGAGTTGAAGGTGTTGTGTTGGGGAAAGGAGGCTGGAGTTAAAGGTGGTGTGTAGGAGGGTGGTGGCTGGAGCTGAAGGTGGTGTGTAGGATGACCTGTCAGGTGTTTTTGTTTTAAGTCTGATTATTGAACATATGAACCAACCCCAGGCCGAATCCATATGACACCGGTCATATGATCCAGTCATATGATCCAATAACATGAGCCAGTATTTAGAGTTGCTTTTTGTAGAAATGTATCATTCTCCGGGGTCCAGAAATTAGATTAATAGGGTATAGGATATGTTGGCCGTTAGTCTAGGTCCAGACGTCAACTATTTCCTCCTCCCTAACACACAGAAAAAGTAGGGTTTGAACTGAGTGTATCTAAAATCGCTGAGTCTGCCATTCTACAGAGCATAGTACTCCTTCCTTTCAGAAAGATTAAACTGAATGTGTACGCTAGCAGGCATCATCTTTCTCCCTGACGTAATGAACAGAAAACATCTGTCCAGAATCCAGTCCCAACGCAGATGGTCCCTGTTGGAGACAGATGGCAGCACTATCCAGAACCATCAAGGGGGACAGCCTGTTGGGAGATCCATGGTCCCTGTTGGAGACAGATTGCAGTACTATCCACAACCATCAAGGAGGGCAGCCTGTTGGGAGATCCATGGTCCCTGTTTGAGACAGATGGCAGCACTATCCAGAACCATCAAGGGGGACAGCCTGTTGGGAGATCCATGGTCCCTGTTGGAGACAGATTGCAGTACTATCCACAACCATCAAGGAGGGCAGCCTGTTGGGAGATCCATGGTCCCTGTTGGAGACAGATTGCAGCACTATCCAGAACCATCAAGGGGGGCGGCCTGTTGGGAGATCTGGAAGAAACAGAAACGGGAAATTGTTCATATACAGTGGACACACATTGAGCTATAATTGTACTGAACGGACGCTGTGGAGAGATTAGTAATAAAAGGAGAGAGATAAAAAGAAGAAGTGAAAAAATTTGAAATATATGTTTAACACCTTATCATTTTCGTACATGCAGTGTCCGGAAATGTTTATGCCGTTCAAGTTTTAACACAGTCGTACACGAAGCAAGTGAAAGCTGGAGTGCGATTCACAAATTGTAACTACATGTATTTCGGAATAAGATATATAATATTATTCAGGGTCGGATACAGCTTTTGAGAAAGGGGGGGTGCACACTATTGGGAAAAGGGAGGGTGCACACTTCATTTTCACCCGAGTTTCAATGGTCATTTAATAAACTTTCAGGACAAAAGGGGGGTGCGCACCCCTGCAACCCCCTCTCTGGATCCGCCTATGTTATTTTGTTTAAATCATAAACGTTCAGCAGATAACGGTAGAAGAAATATAATGTGTCCGTAAGTATATATAATTAATTGCAGAAACGGCCATTCTACAGAGCATAGTCGCAGCAGTTCAACATCTCCCCATGCAGGCCTGGACGATGCAGCTCCAGTGGGTGCAGGTTTGTCTGACCTTAATTCTGGTGTAGACATATCCATCAAGACGAATTTCAGCGGCCCCTCTCTGTGACATCAGCTATTCGGCTCTCCGCACTCCAGCCATATTGATAACGAACACATGTGTTGTTCATCATTTTATATAATTCTTGAGTTGTTCAAGACAAAGTCAAATTAATCTATTAATAAAATTAATCTTCCCTGTTTTAGAAACCTATTATTCACAGAACAATGATGCGCGTTTGCCGCATACGTCGGACGATTCACTCTTACTGATTTCGATAACATAATCAATCTACATTCGAAAACAAATGTGACCGTTTTTCTCCAACAACGCTGTAACCAAACTTCCATCGCCTGCTATGAGCCCGGATCTGAACCTATTGGAGCCTGTGTGGGGCCTTCTTGGACGCCGAGTGCAAGCACTGGATCCGCCTGTATAAGATCTGGCATGTTTGTAAGCAGCTTTGCGCCGGGAGTGGCAGCAGCTGCCTCAGGAGCGAATCCGGAGACTCACGACAAGCATGAGGAGGAGGGTCAAAGCAGTCATCCGTGCACAAGGTGGATATGCATGCTATTAACATTTTTCATGTGATTTATTGTCTGAAGATGACAGAGAACATTTTAAGACTGAGAGACACTCACCTCTCTCATTTTGGAACTCTGTTGTCCAATATAGTTGTACAGAGATACCTTTTGTTGACAAAACATCGTTGACGTTTACATTTCATTTTGTAAATAAAAATATTGCAAAGTTTCATGATTTTGTTGTTATTGTTTAGTACCAAACTGTCAGGAAACAAAGGCGTTTAATCTTTCCAGTATGCATACTAATGGTAACGGTTGCTCAGTTGCATGGCAATATGAAAACATCAGTGTGTGTGTGTGTGTGTGTGTGCGTGGGTAATTAAGTTCCATGTGTATAGTTCCAAAATTACAGAATTCAGGCAATTTTCTAAGTTCTTCCACGCGACTCGGCGGCCTTCCTACGGCGTGTGTGAAACTTGTACCTTTGCACAATCTCTGACGGCGGGGGATTCCGTTGCTTTCTCACTGTTTCCACAAGCTCGTCGTATTTCTTGTCCTCTGGCTTCACTGGAGCAAGTAAATTCATCATTAAAGAATAGGTTTTATTACCACAGACACTCAATACCATAGCCTTCCTCTTCTATCCCATTAGCCTCAAAATAATGAACCAGACGTGTGACCAGTCTTCGTCTTCGTTGAATTTGCTAATAGAATCGAATGTCGCCATTATTCGACTGCTCTAGGATACGAAGTTTATCCTCGTCGCCAATTGCACGTTATCCCCTTCTCATATCACCACACAACATCTTCTTGTTTCTCACGTCTTTAATCACCCCAAGAGAATCATTACAGGTAACATTACTGGTTTGAATATGGCCGCCGAGTGACGTCACTCGCTTATATTTATAGTCTTTATGAGATAATCTCTAATAGGGGAACCCAAAACAAATTGCAACAGAAACAAATTGTTGTGTTTCTAATTCAGGAATACCTTATACATCACATACTAAAAGTCTTAAGCAATCTGAGGTGGGGAACATTATCAACATTAAGGATAATTATTAACTTTCCTATAAATATTTTTTCAATCAAAGCGAACAAATGTTTCATTTTTTTAAAAATACCTTAAAACTATATATTTTAAGCATTATATCTAGTGAAAGGTCATACTTTTATCTTTAACATGGATCAGATATGATATTTTTAATTTTGACAGAAAAAAAATACTTTAGGGTTAAAAGCATACCCATAATCATTCCAAGAGATGTAGAACTTTTCATAAAATAATTATTTTCGAAAAAAATTCTTGAAATATGTTAGCAATTTTAAACAAAAATACCTTTTTGTTCTTAATAAAGTGTACATGTTAAAACTCATTTATTTCTAACATAACAGAAATTTTACTTTCATATCGTCTCATATTTTGAAAAGAAGACTGAAGACTGTGCACAAAAAACAGTCTTCAGGAAAAATCTATCTACCCTCAAACCAGCACTGTTTTCAAGAACTGCATGATCACTAGACATATCTATAGCATTTTTAATGAGGGACTTATAAGCATTTTGACTTTAATCTAAATGAATTATGTGGATTATCTCTGTTATCATATGCTGTTTTTTCATATGTAATACTTATTTTGTTTGGAATTATGACCCCAAGGTAACTATGACCTAGCAAAGGAAGTTGTCAGTGTATACTATTTTCCATAAAACTGCTCTTTTTTCTATGATCCAGAAATGTCACATACATAACATATGTTCAAAACTGAAAACATTGACCTGATGATTATTTAATTCTAAAGTCAATATATTTGGTTTTAATATTCATGAATGAGATAGTATTATAGGTACTAAACATGAATACAGAAAAGTATATGAAATTGTTTGTTTCATGTTGTTGATATGATAATATAATTAGTTATCTAGTTATGTGTTATTATTTAGATTTCAAAACATAAAATTTATACATTTGTCATCAAGACGAATATATCCCAAATTGGTTTTCATTATTGTGTAATAACACATTACGGATCATTGTATCAAAAATTTGTACTTGTTATACATCAATTTACATTAATTCAGGTTATGTATCATAACTGAGCTTGAAAATATTACTGAATATATCTATATGCTATATATATATATATATATATATATTACCTGACTTACATAGATATTTTGATTTTTCAAAATTTTAGGTATTAATTTTATGTGATTGCTCTAGTAATCTAAATATTTGTAAATTTATTTTTAAAAGTAGCTTACAAATTATTGCTTTTTCCTTGAGGATCAAAACATGGCACCATGGATGTTTGTGAAATATGCAAACTGCATATTCATACGAAGACAGGCGGAGGTTCAGTTGTTCTGAGAGAGAAAGGCAGCAGAGGTGTAAATGAATCAAGTGAAGCATGTGGTGACTCAATCAAAACCATACCAGGACAGATTGTTCATGTTGATCGCGTCGACAGTACTGTAATCCGCAGCAAATAAAGAAATTCAACAGTAGTAGGAATGAAATCATGAAGAACAACCAGTCTAGAACTTGAAGTTCACCAAATGCAAATTTTGATTTTAAACACCAATGTCTATTTTGTGCTGGAATTATTAATCAACAGGACAAAAAGAGAGCACATCATGTATATCCTGTTAAAACAAAGGATTTTGAAGATTCAATTAAAGCTACATGTAAAGAAGGAGGGGACAACTGGTCACATGATGTACAAACTCGCCTGCTCTACACCTGTGATCTACACCTGTGATCTACACCTGCAGATGCAGTATACCATCAGACTTGTAGTGTCAATTTCAGGACTGGAAAACAGATTCCATCTCAATTTGACAAAAGTGTTCACACCTCCAAGAAAGGTAAGCAGGGAAGACCAGAAGATTTTGAAAGGACAGCAGCTTTTGAATCTGTAGTTGAGTTCCTTGAGGAAAATGATGATGAACAGATTTCCATAACAGATTTAGTTAATCACATGGAGGATATCTTGAAGGGAACAGACATTGAAGCATACCGCCATCCCTACATGAAGAAGCGTTTGCATGAGGATTTTGGAGACCGAATCATCATAACCGATGTTATTGGAAAACATAATGTTGTAACATTTACAAGTACGGCCTCATCCATTGTCCATGATTCTATCAGCAACCCAAAAAGAAAGACATAGACACAGAAAAGCGCCAGACTATTCAAACAGCAGTCAAGCTCATAAAGCAGGACATTAAATCAGTCAACAATGATAGATATGATGTGATGTGATGAAAAGGCATCATTAAAAGCAAATTTGGAATTTGTTCCAGAGATGTTACGATGTTTGCTAAGAGAACTGATTCCAAGAAAACATGCTGATATCAAGATTGCATTATTGATGTCCCAAAGAAGCTATGTTGTAGGCCAAGAGTTCTCACAGACCCACTTCAAATTGGACTTGCTGTGCAAATGCATCATCAGTTTGGTTCAAGATTTCTTGTGGATTCTCTCAATACTCATGGTTTGTGCAGTTCTTATGATGAGGTAAAAAGGTTTGAGAGAAGTGCTGCTGTCAGCAAGGGAACTGACATCCCGGGAATATGTCCAGGACGCTTTGGAAACGTCATTCAGTATGTTGTAGACAATGTGGACCACAACACCTGTGCTCTTGATGGCTCAAACACATTTCATGGTATGGGCATGATTGCAGCGGTCACACCAGGAACAAAGACAAGTATGCCAATTGTGAAGACTATTGTAAAAGCAGAAGATCTGTTGCAGCTTGGACGAATCAAACTACTTCATTATAAACCCATTAGTCTTGGAATTCTTCACTATGAGCCACTAGAAGAGTTATCAGAAGAGGACCCTACAGCAAATATTGATCTTCTTTGGAAATCATCCTGGCTGCTGAGACATCAAGTTAGACCATCATATTCAGTTTGTCTGCAAACAAGCAAGAAAATACACTGTGACACCAGTGTTGACATTTGACCAACCTCTTTGGTGGAAGGCACAACTTATAGTTGTCAGTGAACCAGGTGACAGTGACCTTCGCTCTCTTGTCTTACGACTAGGAGGCTTTCACATGGAAATGAGCTTTCTTGGTACTATTAGGCACCTAATGGCAGGATCAGGACTCCGAGAACTGTTTGAAACAGTATATGCAACAAATTCAGTTGGACATGTGCTTAGTGGAAAAGCAGCTGCTAGAGCTGTTAGAGCTCACATGTTGGTTGACACAGTCATGAAGATGAAGACATCACTGAAACTGTTTCACTGTATGATGGACTTATGGATGGAAAATTGACTCCGGAGGACGTTTCTCCCAAACTCTGCTTTGAAAGAATACATAAACGCATGGAAGCTGTAAAAAGTGAAATAAGGGTTTCACGAACAGGGACTCTGTGGCTCATGTACATGGATCTAATTGACATCCTTCGGAATTTCATCAAAGCTGAAAGGACAGGAAACTGGAAACTCCATCTTTCTGCAATTTCTCAGATGCTTCCATATTTTGTAGCTTCAGGACGTAACATGTAAGCCAAGAGTGCACGCATCTACATACAGAACATGTGTAGATTACCTGATGATCACCCTGATGTTTACATCAACTTCATGAATGGCTACCATGTCATTCGTAGAAGTGAGAGATTTTGGTCAGGACTTTGAATTGATGTTGTAATTGAACAAGTCTTAATGAGAAGCTTGAAGTCAAGAGGTGGCTTGACATGAGGAAGAGGAATGGCTGAAATGCAGCGTTCTCTCTGGCTCCTCTCAATGCCAACATGTGCAGAAGTGAGTAACTCCATGCAAGAACTCACAAGTGTATCCTTTGCAACTGACAACAACCACAAGGATGCAAGAACTACCAGACTAGCAAGAGATTCAGAGGATATTCTACAGATATTGCAGTACCTAGAAGACCGAAACCCTTTCTCTGAAGATTCCACTCTGAGGAGTATTGCGAGAATTCAGTGAATGTTGACACGGCAAAAGAAGTTGGGAATTGTATCTTGAAAAAAATGACAGGAAACAGTGTAGGAGATTTCAGCTTCAGAAAGAAAGACCAAGCCATTACACTTGCCTTGCAGTCATCACTGAAGATTGATGGTGAAACAATTCAAGTGGACCCACAACTGTTGTTTCAACGCCTAATTACTGCAGTAAACTGTTCACAGGAGGTGTTAGCAGATGTGTTCAGATATGAAATGTGTAGCCACCCACCAGCCCTCTTGGATTCTCATGCTCTAATGCGACAATCCAACAAATTAGTTCTTGCAAATTCCATGTGGTCACTGTTGCCTTCATATCAAACACCTCTCCCTGACAATGTCCACTATGTGCTGGACGGTGGTTCTCTTCTACATCGACTTTCGTGGTCTTATGGTATGACATATGAAGAGATTCTGGCTTTGTATGTTGACTATGTCAAGAAGAAGTACAACATGGCAGTAATTGTCTTTGATGGCTATGGGGAAGGGATGATAACAAAAGACACTGCCCATCAAAGACGTACCAAGGGCGTAATGTCACCCGTAGGGCGTAATGTCACTTCTGTAAGGACATGAAACTGACAACCAAAAGAGAGCATTTCTTAGCTAACAGTCTAAACAAGCAGAAGTTCATATGTCTGTTAAGTGAGTCATTAGCAGCAAATGGATTCATGACTAACCAGGCAAAGTCTGATGCAGATCTCCTCATTGTACAGAAAGCTATAGAAGAATCAAAACAGGGACCAACAGTTCTCATCGGGGAAGACACAGATCTTCTTGTTCTTCTTTACCATCATGCTGATACAGAGTCACAGCTTTTCTTCAAGTCAGGTGTAAATCAAGGAAGGCAGAAGGAACAGAGGATCTGGGGTATACAGAAAACAAAAGCTATTCTTGGACCTTGTATTTGTGAGAACATACTGTTTGTTCATGCTTTACTTGGATGTGATACAACATCGAGGCTATATGGACTAGGCAAAGGACTTGCCTTGAAGACCATTGGTAAATGTTCACATTTTCGTTCTCAGGCGCTCATATTTCATGCTCCAGAATCTTCAAATGATGATGTAGCAAAGGCAGGAGAAGAAGCCCTTGTGTGCCTATATGGAGGAAACCCTGGTGTAACTCTATACCAACTCAGGTACAGGAAGTTTTGTGACAAGGTGTCAACCGGCTTTTCTTGTGTCCAGCCCCAGTAGTTACACCAAACTCAAAATGCTGCTCAGTTCCACAGTTACAGAGTGTTCTACCAGGTACAAAAAATGGGCAGACAGATCAGCTGACATGAACCCAGCAGACTAGGGACAGATATGCCAGCGGCCCCTCAGTCACTCCTGAAAGTGATCATATGCAACTGTAAAAATGAGTGTACGCCTGTGAGATGTTCTTGCAGGAAGCATGGTCTTGACTGTCCACTGCGTGTAGCGAGTGTAGGGGGTGTCAGCTGTGCCAATTACAGTGTAGCTGATCAGAAAGATGAACATTAAAACATTTGTATGTTGGCTGAAACATCCAAATCCATGATTCTGTGATGAGCGTCTTCAGTGAAATGACAGTACCAGCTTAAGCTGTGGAATTTATTACTTCTGTGTTCAAGTTGTTTTTAACCAGACTAGCATCATATGAACTGACTGATACTCTCATGTAAACAAGCCACAACGTAGAATTGTTGGACATGCCCAACCATGGCACATCTCCGATTATCTGATCTGATTAACCACATGTTGGAAATTTATTTCGTAAGTTTGTAATCTCATTAATATTTTAATAAGTATTATTATTATATAACAATTATTACACTAATTACATATTGACTAATATCACCTTTCAAATGAATAGTTACAAGGGTCTTTTTCATAAATTTTGTATGTAAATAATACTAATTAATTCAAAATCAATCAAAATTTAATTAATGAAGGTCTAGTTAATTGTATGATAAATAATAATAATAATAATAATGGATTTTTCCACCCAATGATACATGCTCAAGGCAGTACATATAATATAAAAGCATACATACAATGCATACAGAGGATAAAATAATAAAATAAGTATACATTGAAATTGATGGCAAAAGATTGATTTTAGGGATAGGCTTTGGAAAAAAAGAAAGTCTTCAACTTAATTTTGAAAGTTTCCAATGTGGGAGACTGCTTTATGTGGAGAGGGAGAGAATTCCACATAGTAGGACCAGCGTACTGGAAAGACCTCTTGAGAGATATGAAGGAGCTTGATTATGCAAACATTTATACACAATGCAAAGACGTTTGAAGTCAATCCGGAACTTGATTGGAAGCCAGTGTAATGATGAGAGTACAGGGGTGATATGGTCTCGTTTAGTGGTAAGGGATATAATACGTGCTGCTGTATTTTGGACTTTTTGTAGTTTATTGAGATGTCCGTTGGTGAGTCCGTATAGAAGGCTATTACAGTAATCCAATCTGGATGTTACAAGGCATCTCACAAGAGTGTGGGCACTTTCCATTGTGATGTGCTTCCTAATCGTCCCAATGAGTCTGAGGTGGTAATAGCAGGTATGACACAACTTATCCACATGCGAATCTAGAGACAGGCCCGAATCAATATAAGCACCAAGATCTTTTATCAAAGCTGACGGTGTGATGTTAGCTGAACCAATCTTCACACTATCGATGTTCAATTTCTCCAAGCTCTTTGGTTTCCCAACAAGGAGAACCTCTGTTTTAGTGTCATTCAGTTTTAGTTTTCTGCCTGTCATCCATGTCTTGATTTCCAAAGTACAATTCTCAATCTCTTTCAACGTTGATTGGGCATTATTTGGTTATCAGTAGGTTATCATCTGCATAGGAAAAGTGTGGCATTAAAAATTTGTCACTGATCAGAGAGAGTTGGTTGATGTAAATCAGGAAGAGCACTGGGCCTAGAACAGATCCCAATGGAACTCCACATGACAGAGTAATCAGACGTTTGTAAAGTAATAAATGGCACTGTCTAGTCATAAGCTTTAAAATGATATGTTACAACCAGAATACCATTCAATAGAACAATTTTCATATTTTTTGGAAATTTCTGTTAATTACTTACTTAATTAACTTATTAAGCCCGAGAGCCACCTCACTACTCAACACCTGGAACCCCTTGCTGATTGCCCACTCGCTGTGCCGAGACTAATTAGTGCTATTCACACCTGATTTCCCCTGGCAGGTTTCGGGGATGACAGGAAACTGTGTAGTCGTACAAACAAGCTCTGATTGTTTAATTGTGTCGTAAAGAAGATACAAGTTAAAAGAAAGCAGGTGTGAAAATACATATGATGCATTGCAAAGTTTTATGTAATTTTATTGCAAGTTTCTCTTGTAGACCTTTGGCCGCGTGTACATTTATATTTTATCAACATTTGTATGTATTCTTTGTATGTAAGAGATGAGACATACGTAAACAAATTCTTTCTCTTAAATCATTGTGTGAGGTTTAATTTGACAAAACATCTGTGACAATGACATACTGTAATTAACTTACATGCTTTATAATCTTCTACGATATTAGCGTTTTTGTCGATACATTTCTAGTGTATACTGAATATTTCAAGGAAAGTACTATTACGCTAGTCTGTGACTAACATAGAGCACATTCATAACTTTGTTTCATCTTGATTTAATTCAAAAACATACTTTATCATACGAACATACATAAAAAAATTGTAAAATACAGATTCCTTGTATAGACATAAAACAAAGAGTCACGTGATAGGGCGTCATCAAATTTCCCCTATAGAACGTGCGGTATCTCAATTGTTCAATATAGTGGCTGAACATTTGTTGTCTATGACCAATCGTATCATGAGATACCTGTCACAGAGAAAGGGACAGGTGATGGGGTGTGGGCGAAAGTTCTAAAGACCGCGTTTGGTCACTCAACAGCTGGATATAGATTGATTATTGGCTATACCGCTGACCAGTCGATATGCTGGGTTTTGGCTTTAACAACTCAAGCTATCATGTAACAGTTTGTGTATTGTAAACATACATAATCGTAACGATCTATAAAAATATACACATAAGACAAATAGGAGTAGATAAATCTCCGAGATCGAAAACACATTTTAGTGTTTTTTCGATAAATAAAACAAAGTGATTGAAATCCAACCATTGAGTAGAGATAGTATATATTTTCATATACATTTTACGCACAGAGCTAGTACATAAAACATAATGGTTTGCTGTACATGTAAATATAATCTTCACCTTGATATGAATGAATATCCAAATTAAAGTACACGTATTATAGAATTAAAAACGTGACACGATACTGAATTATTATAATGTATAAACTTGCAGTTGAATCCCCCCAAATATTTATGAAGATGGGCGTGCCTATATTTATACTGAAGTCTCTGGGATAGAAATGTATTTTTCTCGAAGGGTGCCTTAAGGCACCCAATGTAAAATTCAGGTGTGCCTTAACACATTGAAATGTGCCAAGGATCATGGTGACATTGTAATAAAGAATTATCAATATAAACAATACAGAAAATGACTTTGATGGGTTTTTTTTAATTAAACACTGTCACATAAAGCTTTTGTACTCTACAGGAATTGTTAATTTTGCATCAAGAAAACTTGAGCTACTCACTGACTTGACTTTCCAACATCAATACCAGAGCTATTACTTAAGCTGACAGTTTCTAGCCGAAGGCCATAAGCAGGGTCCATCTCCTTGGACCTTTAAACACCCCCCACCCCACCCCACCCCACCCCCTTATCCATCTTGCTATAGCCCCTCTGAGGTTGTAATCTGCAAGTGGGGTCTGGCACTGGGCAACTGTCATGAGTTGAGAGAGGATGGAGGGCTTCAACCTGGATCTCCAGTCTGTTTTTACTCTGCTCATCATGGAGAACCCTCTCTCACACTCAGCAGAGGACACAGCTAGAACAAGAGATATCTGTACAAGGGACAGTATGTTACTGTACCTCTTGTACACTTTGTCTTTGTCTCATAACTTTAGACCAAAGATCTATGTAGGAAATGTCTGAAGTTCTCTTGAAGAGATCTGAGGCATCCCATGAGAACATATGGCATTTCCGTGAGGCATGACTCCTTGGAGATATAATTTTTCTTGAGGTATTCTGTGAAGTGGTTTGTGATTTGTTTTACTTCTTCCTTCCCAAACGAAGCAAACCCATCTTTATTTTGTGGCCAACTTACAGGAGTGAAGATGTGGAAGGCCTCCATCACACCACTATTGCCTTCAACTCTGCAATCCTACCATACAAGGCTTCAGCTGTGTTTTGGTTAGTGTTTTGAACTCTGTCTTGACTTTTTTTTATGACAGTAGCTTCAGTGGAACAGCTCCTCTTTTTCTTTTCAAGTTGTACTTTCTTGTATTTACTATCAACTACCTCCTGATTGAGAAAATGTACAGCCATCTTATCCATATCAGTTTCTGTTATCTTGGCACAGGCAGCATGCATTCTGACTGGGATGAGTTCAATGGAGGTGTCATTGTCCTGGACAACATCTGATAACATGGCGCACGCAGCAAAGTAAAACAGCATCAAGTGCATGAATAGGACAAACTCTAGTGACTTCAAACCATCCAAGATGTGCCTTGCTTTGGCTCCAGAGTCACCTCTGTTGGTCATGCTCATTTGAGTACAGTGAGTGTAGAAAGCTATATAGTCAGTGTTCAGTGCCATCAGGGCTCTGTGTCTATGCCCTGTCCACCTTGTACCATATATGTTCACTGGCCTAACCACCTTAATGCTAAGGGCTTCTCCTGTTTCCTGTAGTCCAGTCCAGTTTAGTGGAGAATAATGGTAGAACTTACAGACGTCCTCCATGAGCTTGTCAAGAGAACTCAACAAGGACAGATCTATCTCAGCATTCTTCATGGCCAGCTCCAATCTGTGTGCGATACATGGAATGGGTATCACATGTGGGACATCATTCATAATTTTGCCGCCACCCCTCCTTTTCTGCCCATCATTACTGGTGCTCCGTCTGACGTAATAGAGACAACTTTGTCTTTCCAGTTAGGAAAATCTCTAATGTCTGTCAAAGCTTAGTCAATAGCTTCATATATCCCTGCGGCATCTAACCCCCAAACACACAAGAACTTTGTAACTGGTTTACGTACATTCAACCTGCTCAATGTATCTCAAATATATTAATTCGTCTTCAGTCACTAAACTGTCAGTACTACCATCACACAAAATTGTAAAGCAGCCCCCTTTCACATCATTCATAATTGTGTCTGTAATGTCTTGTGCAATAAACTTCACAAATGTCCTTGCCTGTTTTTCGTTACAATAGTTTTTCATAAGATCTACATCAAAATTCACGTCTGAAGTCGCAAAAGTTCAACAAACTCTGTAAAGGGCATTTCACGTTGTGCGAGGTGGAAAGCTATTACAAATAGTTTGCTTAATTTTGCTGTCACTCATTCATTAAGATTTATCATCCCCTTTCAATTTCAATTTCTGACTGGCCTGGTTTAATTTCTTGAGCTTACTGGGCGCTAAGTGCAAGTATGTCTTCATCATTTGCCACATGGTTTTCCAGTTTACTTGTTCTAAATCCAAGGGAACCTGTCACAAAGTGATCAGGCTTCTTCCGTCTTACATGTTTGGCTGACTGACTGACTGAGTTTGGTTTTACGCCGCTTTTAGCAATATTCCAGCAACATCATGGCGGGGGGACACCAGAAATGGGCTTCAAACATTGTACCCATGTGGGGATTCGAACCCGGGTCTTCGGCGTGACGAGCCAACGCTTAACCACTAGGCTACCCCACCGCCCCTTACATGTTTGGATACATTCAGCATTGCTATGGACAGTTTCAGTTTCAGTAGTGGCAGATACGTTACACTTACTACCAGTGCCTGTCGGCTCTGTTGAAGGCCTGTTAACACTTTCACAGGTTTCAATTGTTTTGGCCTGCCTGGGTTGAAGAAATTTAAAATTGTTTTGTATTTCTTTTCGGACATTTTAGCTAGATCTATCGCCTGCTTCGTCGCATGGTATAAACATCCTGTCCCAGAATGCAAAGAATGACGTCATGTTACCTCCTGTCATGCCCAATTGAAACCAAAATGGCGGCGGCCATGAGAATGACAAATAACAGACGTTGAAAGGTTTCATTTTGGGATACGTTTTGAATGTCAGAATGTTAAAAAGTAAACATTTTGTCAGTTTTATTTAAAAAATCAAGACAGTAAGTTGAATTTTAAGCGTGCCATTATGGCACATCTGAGTAATTGCATCCGTGCCATTTTCAATTTACCCGTGCCCTCGGCACGCAAATAAGGGGAATTTCGATCCCGTCACTCTGTAAAAACGTCATAATCCCCTTTCTCGCCGACATGTGTTCATTTGCCAAACGCTGTATAAGCCTACGATAGCGATTAGCAATTGCTATCAAAACAGTTAAAATACTTCTTCTGATTGACACTTAAGGTAGCGTCTCTCGTAAGAAAAGCTAATATTTGATCAGTAGGAACTGATTAATTTGCACCATATATGCGCCTCTCGGCCTTATTGAGTTAAGTCAAATTTAAATATTTTCCCCTCAATGGATTTACTAAGACTTTGAGTTTGACGTTCACTGATGTTGTCTGAGTACAAAACAGTTGGAATTATTTCTGTTGCAATTTGTTTAGGGTCAAACTCTAATTCTCCTGGTAGACTATGGCCTATAGCCCGACCATGCGGTTAGCCCCTGCACGTCAATAACGGGAATAACCTCAAATCCAAAGGTTGTAAGATCACTGCCTTTCAATTTGAAACGTTGTAGACAAGGAATTACATAAATTCGTTAAAATGAATGCTCATAAATACAATGAAAGAGTCAGTTGTTGATGCAAAATGGTTACAACATAGTGAAACAATAGCAAACGACACGGGTACACGCGACACGTGTTCGTGGAGTTATTAATATTCATGAGTGTATTCCTTTTGTGGAACGTATCACACGGCATCTATGACGCCATTGGTTGAGATTTTGACCCTTGATGTCATAGATAAGGGTCATATGCTAATCGCGAATACACTTGAGGAATGAGTTTCGGTAAGAGAAAACAAGACATGACTCGGGGCGAAAAAAGTGATATTACCCATACGGGCTAGGATACACAGGTGATTATTTTTGTGATAATCGCACATGTGCTTTTCAGTGATTGGTCCGCTAAGCAGAGAAGAAATATGATTGGTTGACGGAACTACTTTTCATGATCCAAGTTCATTGACAACTTGTACCGTTTCAATGATCATCAGAACGTGCTGTAATCACACATTCCGAGATTTCAAAAGAAAACATAAAAGTTAAAGAATATGAGTAATCTTTTTATTAGACGTTATTATTTTGAATAGTAGTCTTTTTAAATTTTATAATCCTAAAAAAAACCACCTTAAAACAATCGTTTGCATTGTTTGTAAACAAACATGACCGCCATTAGGCTAACCCCGATCAAGGTCACTGACCTAGTTAAAGTTGACGGTGACCAAATAGGAAGAGTGATAAGAATTTTACAGCCCTTGAATTCCCAAAACTTGTTTGTTGTTAAAACTGAATTCGGGGAAATAGAAACAGCAAGATACCGATTAAAGATGTTATCTGAAAGTGTAACAAGTGAGTCGGACACGGCGTCTATGCCATCGAACCAGAAAACAGCTCCTTTCTTACCGGAATCAGTGCTAAATGTTCTTCTTCAAGATGACTTTTTTATATCCATGCATTCCTAATCAATCCGAGAGGTTTGTCCCAGTAGCCGATGCAGAGATTGACACATTTCATAGACTCGGATTCCGACTAGAGTTATCCTTCTTGGAACTGCTGTACTCTACTGTGACGTCAGTGTAACACGCTTTCCACAGAACAAAATGTTGTTTAATCTTCAAACTTGTTGAGTTTCTTGGCAGGAAACTTTTTCTAGATGTATTCGTGGGATGATTGTCTTTTAGATTTCCCAACTGTTAACCGTTGACTTTCCCAAAAATTGACAGGCTTTGCCGGAGTGTGTTTCAACACTACACCGTCCCCCGTCACTAGACACGCGTCAGTCGTAAATGAACGATGTTCCGTCGGACTGACTGGATCGAATAAATGTTTAGCTGTTATTAAGTTCAATGATCATTTTTATCATATTAACAAATTTTAATTAATTATTCCAGACATAATATTTTTGTTGTATTTTGAAGCGATTTTATGATGTACTATTTTCCATAGCGTAGTTATGTTATTACCGCTGGTGAAGTTAGGTTTAATACGCACATGAATACGAATCAGCTTTTTGAGGTTACAAGTCCTGTCTCCGGGTGGTTTTTATTTCGTGGTTCTTCCTTTTAAATTACATTATGGGTAATAAATAAAATAACCAACTCGGTACGAGTGATTACGGGAATTATGCCTCGTTAAAATTATGTTCAGTGCCACGCCAAGGCTCGGCACTGTGAACATTATTTCCCGTTATTCTCTAATTAATAGCTTGTCTATTACTTACCGGCCTATGACTGACGACGCTCGGACTGACGTCATCGTTTGTGCTGGAGGTGACGTTAGTTGTCCCCGTGTCGTTCACAGAAGAGGTGCTGATGAAGCCATGGTTAACTATTCCAATATTCCCCTTTATCCCGATTGTCTCATCCTCCTGTATCGGGGTAGATCTAGCATCCTCTACAGCTTGTTGGAAGCCGCCATCATCAAGCCTATCATTGGTGTTTGTTGCAGCCATGTATTTCCTTTGAGGCAACGTACCTCCATTGCCAGAGGGCACAGGTCTCGATGCAAGGTGTTGGCAGAAGATTCGGGAGGCCACTCGACGGTAGGATGGGAAGGCCAACAGAAACAGCGGCAGCTTGAAGACAAGGTACATATAGTTCAGGAAAGCCAGGCTGGTTCCAATAACGAAGAAAAGAATGTCATTCTCACTTTCGATATAGATGCTAAAGGTCTCAAAAACGGACAGAGGTACAGATGCTACCATGTAGGTGATGCATACGAGAAGAATGCCCTTTGCTTGACGGACATACCGCTTGGTAGAAGAAGTTGATGTGATAGAAGTGTTCTCCTCCTTGCGCATAAAGAGACATATCCGTATGTAGGCGATGCTTACCGTGACAAGAGGCAGAATGATGTTCATGGTCAAAATAAGCCCTGCAAACCAGACATTTTGTTCAGTAATATTCAGCTTCATTATGATAGAATCACGTTCCAGAATGAAGAGATTATCCGCTGCAAATGCCAGATTCCAGGTGCCAGTGGCCACGAGCCAGGATGCTGCAATGAACATAGTGATGTATTTTTGTTTTTGGTAGATTTTGTAGGGAACAGGATTGCAGATGGCAATGTGAAGGGCGAAGAGTGTCATGGCCAGTGACAGTCCAGACTCGCAATGCAGGATGCCTACGACGACCCTCTGGACAAGCATGGCGGTCTCCAGGATATCTCTGTGTGGGTTGGAGTACATGATCCCATACAAAACAAACCAGGACAGTCCAACTCCTGCGTCAGCCACAGCCTGGTTCATGAGGAGGCGTCCTGAAGCTTCCATCTTTGTTGAGGCCTTGTAGATCAGCAACATCAAGACAGTGTTACCAAGTACGTTCAGAACATCAAAGCAGGTGAAAGTGATTTCTGTTATCTGCAGAATGCTGTCAAACAAATGAGTAGTTTGGTTAGCGTCATGGACGTCACATCCAGCCGACATGTTGCAGTCCATGTCTGTTTGTTGAGGAGGTAAGAAGTCGGTGACATTGAAGCTCACGGTTGATGTGTTGTCCATGCTGGCTGGCTGTCACCTCTCCAGTGAAGTGGTGTTACCGAAACTTGTACATAGTAGCAGGTGGAACTGACCAATGGCAGACCATGTTTTCTATAATCAATAACTGCCAAATGATAGGCTCGAGTACTGTGACACGGACATGAAGAGGCGTTACCGAAGCTTGAAGATAGTAGCAGGTGGAACTGACGAATGGCAGGCCATCCTTTGTTGGAATCAATACCTGCCCAACGACAGGCTCGGCTAAGGCGACCGGAACGTCTTCAGAGTTAGTGACCCTGATAGATTAAAATTCCTAAGCAAACATAACACACACAACAAAGTAATATTTGTAATCAGACATCTGTTCGATAATTGTAAACATTGAACATATGTTTTTTGCAATTTATTCCAACTTGAGATTGTAACTTAGATATAACTGATCACGTGTTGGTGACCAGACTACTGCTAGCGATAGTCACAAACGTTACATACACGACTTGAATACTGGAATGCTACTTGCAAATATTTGTCTTGCCTAAAGCTAAAATAAATCATTTCAATTTAGGCAATGCGTTAGCTCGAAAGATATTTGTTAATCAACTTAAGATTAATATGATTTTTGATCCTGACTGCAGAGCTACAGATAACCTTTTGGGTACTCGCTTTTGTTCATCTCAATTGGCTATCCTAATTTTCCTTTGAGTAACGTAATAAATTGTACCCACCTCACTGAAACTCAACTGGGTATTTTGCGATTTTCCATTAATTGTAAAAATATAAGAGAGTTTAACTGTTGGTTTACGTGTTTGTTATTTACATTTGATCTGTAATAAGAGAAACGATAAGAATGACTGCAAGTTGTCAAGTACATGTGGTGAAATAGAATCTCTCAATATACCTCATTTATTTCATCTATCCACTGGTACGCAAGCTAAGATTTGACATTGTTGTGTGTACGCATATAAGATCGCATTTATTGAGTATTTATTTTCAAGCGTACTTGTACGCCATAGACATAAATGAAATTGAGTTTTCACGTAAATATTTGCGTACTTTTTGCAGCTTATGTGTACCTCTGTGACTTAAATTCCTCTCGCTGCCACCTTTTCTAAATGTGGTTTTGGAATTGGAATCTGATAAGAATAATTGGCTAGGCAGAAGCCAGCATTTAGACAGACAGACAGACAGACAGACAGACAGACAGACATATAATTTAAATAATGTGAGCTATTGGTACATAATGCAACCAAAATGCAAACATAAATAATACATACATGCTGAATATAGGGTGAAGATTGAAATTCAAGATTATTTTATAATGGTAGGTTCACGTCTTCGTTTTAATACAGTTGAGAGGAATGTACATGTAATCATATGCGTGATGGCCATGCAGATTTATTATCATCAAGAGATTTGAGCATTTGGTAGGCTTGAAAGGGAAGTCTGCCACACTCTCCAAGCACCATGCTATTGTTTTTGTGTTTGCTTTTTTTGTTTTTATATTTATTTATTTATTTTTGTATTAGCATAAAGACAGATGCTACACTTGCGATACATAAGTACATATATATATAAAGCGGGGTGTTACACCACTTCTTTGTGAGTATATCTAAGTATATCTATTTCACATACACAAGAAAATATTATCCACGGATGTGAAAGTAACATCCTCGGAAATGTACATTTTGTTTACATACTATAATTGGTTATATTAGAGCAAATATAGGATATAAGTACTAGAAGTGAAAGTGTGCAAATAGGAGAAGGGAGAAGAGTTGATGGCATGGGAGGGGAGAAGACGGTGGAGGGGGCGTGTTGGTGGCTGCGTGTTTAAATTTGTTCAGCTGTAAGTGTCGGCATCAATGTTGACTATTTGGTTTTTAATGTGGTACTGGCAGGGCCATAAATATATTTTCCAATGTTATAAATTTGCTTGATATTTTTTATCAAACCGGGGAAATGCAAATTTGTTTCTTTATTTCTACACATATCAATATACATTTTGAGAATGTTATACAAATGGTTTAACAGAATGCTTTGATTGGGGTCTCCAAGTAGGATAATTGATTTTGATATTATTATGCTGAACAAAATAAGTTATGGATATTGGTATTTTTATGATTGATATTTTATCAGTTTGTCAATGAATAAAGAGATCATTAGTCATAATTTCAAAATTTACATATATCCCTAACTATTTTTGTCCAGTATAATTTCGTCTTGGTTGTTTCTTCAAACCATTTTCCTGCAATCATAGTGTTTCTGGTTCCTCAGTGCAAGGAAACCAGTGACTGCGGTCAGATGTCCCTATATTATGAAGAAAAGTTTGTGTTGTTAAAATGCGATGAAGAATTTTGTACTGAAACTTTCTTGTCCTATTATCAATGCAAAAGTTGTTGATAATAGAAAAAAACATTTTTGGCATGTCCAGTTTGGATTCCCATTTATTTGAAATTTTGTCTAACGTGGCTCTAACCTTATCACATAATGTTTGGTAGATGAACTTACTGTCTTTTGACGACACTAGTCGTTTCAACATATCACTTTTACTTTCTTCATCGATTTTATGTGTAAGGTCATATTTCAACTTGTTTGTAAGTTTGAAAGAGCTATTGTTGATATACTTGCTGACTTTGAGAAAAGTCTTACAGAACTTAAAATGCACAGTTTAAATTTGTTTGCAATATGTGGTTCCCAAAATCTCGGGTCTATAACACAGAGTAGGTGTAATCATGGAGTCAAATATCTTAAGAATGTGATTGTGACTAATACATTCGAATGCCTTGAAAAAGTCAATAAAAAGTCAATAGAACCTTCCATTTTTCTTTGACAGATATTTACTGGCCATAGCTTACAGGGTGGAAATATGGTCTGTTGTTGCGTAATCATGTCTGAATCCAGCGTGTGCCTCTGTAATTGGATAAGTTTTGGTACACCATTGTTTCAATCGGTTATCAACTATTGAGGCTGGAATCTTGCACAAAAAGTTTATCAATGAAATTCCTCTGGATCTGTTTTAACAATAGATTTATGCAAAGGACATATGATACTTTTACCCCAACATTTTGGAAAAAGTGAACTATCATACAATTTGTTTAACAACTTAGTTAATATAGGTGATATGCAGTTCTTAGTAGCTTTATAGAGGTCCCCAACTTATCCAACTAATATTTTTCAAGCTTAAAAATACCTGCTCTTCTGAAAAAAGATCATTTAGTACATCTAAATGTTCATCCTCTATATCAGTGTCAGTGTCCATATCACTCCACACATCCTCTATATCAGTGTCAGTGTCCATATCACTCCACACATCCTCTATATCAGTGTCAGTGTCCACATCACTCCTTACATCCTCTATATCAGTGTCAGTGTCCACATCACTCCACACATCCTCTAAATCAGTGTCAGTGTCCACATCACTCCTCACATCCTCTATATCAGTGTCAGTGTCCATATCACTCCACACATCCTCTATATCAGTGTCAGTGTCCATATCACTCCTCACATCCTCTATATCAGTGTCAGTGTCCATATCACTCCACACATCCTCTAAATCAGTGTCAGTGTCCACATCACTCCTCACATCCTCTATATCAGTGTCAGTGTCCATATCACTCCACACATCCTCTATATCAGTGTCAGTGTCCACATCACTCCTCACATCCTCTATATCAGTGTCAGTGTCCACATCACTCCACACATCCTCTATATCAGTGTCAGTGTCCATATCACTCCACACATCCTCTATATCAGTGTCAGTGTCCACATCACTCCTTACATCCTCTATATCAGTGTCAGTGTCCACATCACTCCACACATCCTCTAAATCAGTGTCAGTGTCCACATCACTCCTCACATCCTCTATATCAGTGTTAGTGTCCACATCGCTCCTCACATCCTGTATGTCAGTGTCAGTGTCCACATCACTCCACACATCCCCTATATCAGTGTCAGTGTCCACATCACTCCACACATCCTCTATATTAGTGTCAGTGTCCACATCACTCCACACCTCCTCTATGTCAGTCACATCACTCCTCACATCCTCTATATCAGTGTCAGTGTCCACATCACTCCACAAATCCTCTATATCAATGTCAGTGTCGACATCACTCCACACATCCTGTATATCAGTGTCAGTGTCCACATCACTTCACACATCCTCTATATCAGTGTCAGTGTCCACATCACTCCACACATCCTCTATATCAGTGTCAGTGTCCACATCACTCCACACATCCTCTATATCAGTGCCAGTGTCCACATCACTCCTCACATCCTCTATATCAGTGCCAGTGTCCACATCACTCCTCACATCCTCTATATCAGTGTCAGTATCCACATCACTCCTCACATCCTCTATATCAGTGTCAGTGTCCACATCACTCCTCACATCCTCTATATCAGTGTCAGTGTCCACATCACTCCTCACATCCTCTGTATCAGTGTCAGTGTCCACATCACTCTTCACACCCTCTATATCAGTGTCAGTGTCCACATCACTCCTCACATTTTCTTTTTAGTGTCAGTGTCCACATCACTCCTCACATCCTCTATATCAGTCACATCACTCCTCACATCCTCTATATCAGTGTTAGTGTCCACATCACTCCACACATCCTCTATATCAATGTCAGTGTCCACATCACTCCTCACATCTTCTATTTAGTGTCAGTGTCCACATCACTCCTCACATCCTCTATATTAGTGTCAGTGTCCACATCACTCTTCACATCCTCTATATCAGTGTCAGTGTCCGTATCACTCCTCACATCCTCTATATCAGTCACATCACTCCTCACATCCTCTATAACAGTATCAGTGTCCACATCACTCCACACATCCTCTATATCAGTGTCAGTGTCCACATCACTCCACACATCCTCTATATCAGTGTCAGTGTCCACATCACTCCTCACATCCTCTATATCAGTGTTAGTGTCCACATCGCTCCTCACATCCTGTATGTCAGTGTCAGTGTCCACATCACTCCACACATCCCCTATATCAGTGTCAGTGTCCACATCACTCCACACATCCTCTATATCAGTGTCAGTGTCCACATCACTCCACACCTCCTCTATGTCAGTCACATCACTCCACACACCCTCTATATCAGTGTCAGTGTCCTCATCACTCCACACCTCCTCTATGTCAGTCACATCACTCCACACATCCTCTATATCAGTGTCAGTGTCCACATCACTCCACACCTCCTCTATGTCAGTCACATCACTCCTCACATCCTTTATATCAGTGTCAGTGTCCACATCACTCCTCACAACCTCTATATCAGTGTCAGTGTCCACATCACCCCTCACATCCTCTATATCAGTGTCAGGAAGGAAAATTTAAAAGTTCATTAAAATGTTTATAAAAATAACCATTTATCCATTATTCCGGAGTAGCTGAAAGATTCACCTTTCATGATATTAACACTTTGTGAACCTGTTTTTGGTCATTCTCTCATTCACTGAGTCTTACCTGTGCTTTGAAAATTATTTGGAATATTCTTCATTCGATCGATCGATCGATCGATCGAGAGAGATATTATAAACTGTTTTCCTACATGACACGCCATGCTTTGTTATAATCAATACCTGCCCAGCGCTCGAGTAATGCGACCGCGGACGTGTTCCTTCTACAGGGCGGTGGGGTAGCCTAGTGGTTAAAGCGTTGGCTCGTCACGCCGAAGGCCCGGGTCCGAGTCCCCATTTTACATGCATGTGTTACACTAAGTTAAACTGACTGACTGACTGAGTATAGTTTTACGCCGCTTTTAGCAATATTCCAGCAATATCACGGCGGGGGACACCAGAAAATGGGCTTAACACATTGTGCCCATGTGGGGAATCGAACCCGGGTCTTCGGCGTGACGAGCCAACGCTTTAACCACTAGGCTACCCCACCGCCCCCACGAAGTTAAACGTTACATGAAACCTGAACATAAAAGATCATATAAACAGGACTTGGAGCCATTATACATTTCAACGGGTCTGTGCTCCAACGGGTACCTAGACAACTTCTTTGAGAGGCATTTAGAGGCAGTAAGGAATGATAACAATATATGGATGCATAACGTCTTTTTTGTTTTAGTGACAGTGACGCTTGGGTGTAGGTTGTAAGACCTTCCTCACTTGCTTGATAACGGTGTTAGAACAAACACCGAAACGTCCTACAACAATATACATGTATTGTTATCCTTACGGGTACCTAGACGGCAAATCTGTTTTGTTTTATTTGTGTTTTGCTATATTTTAGCTTAAACTTACATTATAGAAATTGATTAAGAAGCAGTGGGACTTTGTAAAGTCTTAATTAGCTCACAGTGTACATGGATGGATGGACTCCCTTTCACATACAAATATTTGTTCAGACATCATTTTAAGGTGAATACAAATTGGAGTTTCAAATTCTAATTAGTAACTTATCCTGCGCGTGTTTACTGTGTAATTACATGTATCTCGTGCCTTGATTAACACGTTCTTCCGTCAATTAACAGGTACTTCCGCTTTGTTGACAACGCTTTCCACTGTTGTATGGCTACATATCACATCACACGGGTTTTCTTCCGCTGCTCTTGGTTCCAAACAATCGAATTTCATACTGATTGTGAGGTGTGTATGAAAGAGAATGAAAAACAGGGAATAGAGTTCTAGACAACGGCAACTGCTATAAGACGGTGTGTCACGTGTCAGTGGCGGAAGTATTTAGAAAACCATTCACTGCAACATATGAAGCTGGTCATTAATTAGATTACAAGACTAATTAGCCTACAGATGTGAATGACTCTTGAAAACACTTACCTTAACTCTGACTGAGTGATGTAGAAGACATTTGAGCAGGGGAGTTTATTATATATTATTAAAGAATATCGGCTTCCCGTGATATAATATGAAATGGAATCTTAAAATACAAACTTCATTAGGCTTATGTCTTGCATATCATGTGTGTGGTTGTTCTATTTAAAGTGTGTACATGTTTCACAGTTTCGTGGCTCTCTGAAAACCACCGGCAAAACCTTAAAATGAGTAATGGAATAGAGCATTGGGTGTTCTGTGAGTTCGATTGGATAACAGGAGAAGTATTTTTCACTATCCTGTATGTTGGCTTCTTTCATTACTATTATTCGATTCAGATATAAGGCTACATTAAGAAAACTTGGTCGTGATAAAGGGTTATGACAATTGGAGGTTGCTAATTGATTTATTGCCTTCTAACCGGCACAATGAATGTATTGGACTTAACACTGATATTTTTTAGTATATCAAGAAATATATTGCAAGTAGTATTACTGAATATCCCACTCGTGCACCTTGATTGTGTGGGTCTAACAGGGGAGAATAGAAGGCGTTGTTGAATTCTTCCTGGTCTAACTTACATTCTCGCAGGCATCTTCTACGGTCTTCCAGGACGCTGGAGTTTCAAGTGTCGTGTTGGAGGCTGGAGGCTGGAGTTTCAGGTGTCGTGTTGGAGGCTGGAGTTTCAGGTGTCGTGTTGGAGGCTTGGGGCTGGAGTTTCAGGTGTCGTGTTGGAGGCTGGAGTTTCAGGTGTTGTGTTGGAGGCTGGAGGCTGGAGTTTCAGATGTTGTGTTAGAGGCTGGAGGCTGGAGTTTCAGCTGTTGTGTTGGAAGCTGGAGGCTGGAGGCTGGAGTTTCAGGTGTTGTGTTGGAAGCCCCTCCATGAGGCTGGAGTTTCAGCTGTTGTGTTGGAGGATGGACGCAGGAGTTTCAGGTGTTGTGATGGAGGTTGGAGGCTGGAGTTTCAGGTGGTTTGGTGGAGGCTGGAGTTTCAGGTGTTGTGTTGGAGGCTGGAGTTTCAGGTGTTGTGATGGAGGGTGAAGGATGGAGGTTCAGGTGTTTTTTTGAGAATGGATAAAGGAGTGTTGGGTGTCTTGTGGGCTCAATTAAGCCTGATACTCGATCATATGAGTGAGTGAGTTAAAATTTAAAGTCACATAGGCAGTATTTCAGCCATATCGTGACTAAGAAAGTTGTAAATTTATACATGAATACAAACAAACTTATATAATATACTTACCTTTCTGCAAAGGACAGTAAAACAACTAGATTATCACAGGAATAAATTTAAGACTCATAATTACATCTAAAATATCTTAACTATAAATGACAGTAAAATATAAAACAGGCTATAGATTGCCAACAACTGAAGGTAGATCACCATACTAGGGACCATGGTGTCTTACAGTACATTTGCTTCCTGCATGGTCCGTCGCTGGATTTACATAATCCCTTCAGTTGTTAGCAATATAGACAAATAAATTAAAAATACACACATTCTACGATTAAAAAAAGTGGAGAGTTTTAATTTTTTTGGAATGTTTTGGGACCTACGTACCCTCTCAGGAGGACAATAATTTTACAGTACTTTAACCCCCCTTGAGGATACAGCCACTAACAGTCTGAGTTACTAATATAAACTTCAAATCATAAAATATGTATCTATTTACAAATCATTTAATAATCTATTTCTTTTAAAATGCAATAACTGATATTATTAAAAAGATCCTTCATAGTTCGTGATTTGAAATAGTTATCCCTTGTGATGGAATATTCAACATAGTCAAGTAAGACATGCTTGACCGTAATTCTTTCATCAGAAGGGATGCAAAATGGAGGATCCTCACCTTTCAGTAGGTCTTCATGAGTATATCTTGTGTGACCAATACTACATTGTCGCATGATGACCTCTTCAAATCTGGACTGACAACTCAAGCAGATATAACCAATATAGGGTTTTATGGCATGTAATCTATTGATACCTACTAGGGTGTCCCACCTCTTCTGCATCAGTTCACGGATATAAGATCTAATGGTAGCTTTATAATCAGTGTATGGAATAAGAAGTTGTGTCACAGATTTGTTGAGTGCTGCCTTGGCAGCAAGATCGGCCATTGTCTTACCGGAAATGCCAACGTGGCTGGGTAACCAAGAGAGGACGATGTCGTATTGGACAGTAGCAAGATCATTATATTATTCAATAATTTCAATTAAAAGTGGATGTTTGCAAGAAAGATTTTTAATAGCCTGAAGACACGAAAGAAACTTATGGTATTTTAAGGCTGTCAATACTGCGTTTGCTTCTGTTGTGAAAATAGAGCTGTTATCAGGCAATCCAGAAGATATAGTTTTGGATCAAATGACAGTGGCACATGCTACTGCGCCACCATCCTTGGGCCCATCTGTAAATAAATATTTATCTTAAGTTACTAAATTCTTGTTTATACTGTAATTCTTTAGTTTCTGATTTTTTTGAAAGTGCTTAAAATTAATGTTTGGTCAACTTGTGGCCTAACCAAAAGAAAGACGAAAGAAGACGGGAAGGAGCTATATTTTCCAGCTCAATGCCGGCACCATTTATTTATTTTATTTAATCACAGCTGCATTTGAGGTTCAATAGTATGCATATTTTTACCGTGACAAGAAATATTAACATCATCCACAAAAAGTGATCCATCAATTGAATCATTTAAAACCTTGGATAAACTGTTGATCTTGATACTAAATAAAGTGACAGACAAAATACTGCTTTGTGGGACACCCTGATCCTGATTGTAATGGCCAGACAGGGTTGAACCCACTCGGACTTGAAATTGCCTGTCGGTTAGAAACTGTGATATAAAAAGAGGTAAACGACCCCTCAAGTCATGTAACTCCTTCAACATTCCATGCTTCCAGGTGGTATCGTATGCTTTCTCGAGATCACAGAATATCGATGCAGCATGTTGTTTATTTACTAAAGCATTTTCAACAAAGGATTCTAACCGTACCAAATCATCAATGGTACTACGATTTTATAAGGTTATTGGTTTGATTGAATTAAACATATTTTATTCACAAATGTGAAAGGGATTGGGGACAAGTAATCCAACTTAAAATACCCGCTCCCTAATATTTACATACATACATTTTCAATTATATACATATTAGGAAAGAATAGAGAGAAGAGATAGGAAAGTTAAGTAGAGGAAGGGATACAACTCATGTGATCACACAAAACGTTTTGATTGATGAATAAAAGTTTGCACACCTTTAAAAACGTATTCATTATTGGTTATTGGTTTCAAGATACCATGTTAATCTATTGTTTACCATTCGTTCAGTGGTTTAACAGAAACAACTAGTTAAAGAGATTGGTCTGTAATTTGATGGATCAGTATGATCCCGGCCAGGGTTTGGACATGGCATTAGGCCACAATGAAGTTGGGAAATTCTCTGAAGTCCATATTTGATCAAAGATTTGTATAAGGATTTCTAAACATAATTCAAAGATGCTTCAAGAGCTGATAGTGTATATTATCAGCCCCTGTTGCTGTATCATGAGCTTGCTCAAGGGCGGTTTGGAGCTCATGTAACGAAAATAATTCGTTATAGTCTTCATAGTTAAAATTGATTCTTTTCTTCTCCTGTTGTTTCTGATATTTTTGAAACTTAGGGACATAATTGGATGATGAAGAATGTTTCGCAAGATTTTATTTGCTATTTCAGTTTTATTAGTCAATAGATTATCACCATCACGTGACCAGTAGATTTAAAACCTTTGCTGTTTATTCTTTGGACCATGTTCCACAGCTTTGACATAGGTGTACGTGAATGTATTTTGGAAACATAGTTCCTCCAAGACTGACGCTTATTCTGTTTAAATGCGCGCCGAGTCTTGGCATTTGAAATTGGAACTTTGTCTAAATTATGGACAGTATGATGTTTGCGCAAATATTCTCCCGCTTTCTTCCTGCACTTTCTGACCTGTTTACAGTCAGTATTAAACCATGGTTTGCGAATGTGTGGAGTTGCAGAAGACTGTGGTATTGTTCTGTCAGCAATATCATTTAAAATATCTGAAAACGAGTGTCTAGGATCTTCACTATTCCTGAAAAAGCCATGCTTCAAGCGTTCAACATACAAGAATATGTTCCCGTAACTGCATGTAGATAAGTGCCTGAGTAGTCATTGAAAATACATAAATTATTATCGGAAATGAATTCCTCAAGGATTTTAACTTTGTATGGGCACTTCTCCCAAAGGGGGTTGTGTCCGTTAAGATCGCCAATGATGAAACATGGCTTCGGAAGTTGATCAATATAGGTTTTCAAGATCTGATCATTGATTATTGAAAGGTATATACAAGCTGCACAATGTCAGCGCAATGTGCAGAGTGAGACGAACAGCAACAGTTTGAAGATTCGTATTTAGAGTGACGGGGCTATGAATGACACTCTGATGTACCAAAACAGAAGCGCCTTCAGTAGCTTTATCGCCTGGAGGGGAAAAAGAATGATAATCACTATATCGTCTTAAGTTAAAGTTATCAGTATTTTTAAGATACGTCTCTTGGAGACACAATGCTGGCGGTTGTAGATCTTGTATGAGTATTTGTATTTCATTCAAGTTATTCTTCAGTCCTCTGTAATTCCACATGGTGGCTTAATTTGAGTGAGTCCACGTGAATTTGAGGAGGAACTATTCCTCCGCCTGTCCTGGGAGGACAGAGTAACTTCCAGGTGCAAATGTGTTCTGTGTTAGAACCTCAGTAGGTTGTTTGTCTCTATTTAATCTCTTTCCTTTCTTCTGTTTTGAATTATCACTGACGGGTTTCGGAACGGGCGTTTACGATTGTTGCTCATGGTGGATTTGTGTTTGAGAAGCAGACGTAGATTGTGTGACTTTGGGAATACTCTGAAGGGCTGAAGCTGAAGGAACAGGTTTGTCTGATTTTACCTATGTCAAGTCTGTCTGACATGAAACGGAGGACGTTGCTACAGAGCGAGTGACTGCAGCAGAGTAGGTCAGGTTTGATGGAGTCTGAGTTGATGGAGTCAACATTTGTTTTGGCATTTGATTTGGCATTTGATTCCAATTGATAAACGGGATAGGACCTGGTTGAAGCGGAATGTGGACCTTTACAGTTTGCGTACTTATACTCTTTCTCACAGTCGGACCCCTCATGTCGATCACCACAAAGATGGCATACTGTAGAGTTTCGACAGGATTGCGACCCATGCCCGAAAATGTTGACATTTAGAACCACGGAGTGGACTGGGGACATACACATCCACCCCAATGTTTAAATCACCTGCTTTTATAGACTTTGGAAGAGAGGAACGGTCAATAGTCAATAGATACGTGTTGGTTTTCACGATGATTCAATCTTTCTTAATCGTGAAACATTTCACTGCTGATACACCTTGATCTTCTAGCTCTGAAGCAATGTCCTCCTCCGACATATATTAGCCAGAAAACGGGCTCTGTCTCGGATGATGCCACGACAAGAGTTTAGCGTCCTGTGCACAGACACAGCAACCTCTATATTTGCAAAATTCTTGACTGACAACAGATTCAGAGATTGCTGTCTCCGTGCACACTCCACAAGAAGCGAGCCACTACGGAGACGGGTAACATTTGTAACTTCGCCACATATTCCGGAGATAGCCTTTGAAATGGCAAACGGGTTAAGTTTAAGTGGAAGGAAGCATGAAGCCTCCATAACAAGAAATATAGCCCAAGAGTCACTGTTAGTAGACATATGTCTTGTAGGGAGATCTAAATCCTCTAAACGTCTCTTTTTGTCGTTTCCAGGAGATGGAAGTGCCATGATGAAAGGAAAAGATTCAGCACCCCTGCGCCCAACCCAGTATGGAGTGTCAACAAGGACGGTGTCAATTTGCACCGGATCTCCAGGATGCTATCACCAGGGATAAAGGGGTGTTATACTCCAGTAAATATGACATGAATAGATATATTTGTCTACTAGTTTAATTGTCAGGCTGGTTCGGCCCATATCATTAATCTAGAGACATATAGAATTCAGCGGTCAACATCACCAGATTGTCCCATGAGCCACCGCCTTCTGGCATAGGACACTAGGAAATTTCATAGATACAATTATATATAGAATTTGAATTTGAACAGCAAAGACCAAATACTAATATGTTTCATATGTGCAAAAATAAACTCCGTGCACAGGGCCTGGCGTGACCAGCCGATTGATAGAACCGGGCCAGTTCTACCACCCGTCTAGGTGAAGTCAGGAGCAAAGTGGTGTGCTAGGCACAGGAACGTTGTTACTAGAACCAGTGCCCGCAACCATCAGAATCCCTTCCTCCACCGACACCGGGGCACAACCCACGGCAGGCGGGTTGTCCAATTCGGTCTTGCTGTGGACCAATATGCCCCCGGGTCCACACGTGTGTGTGTGTGTGTGTGTGCGCGTGCGTGCGTGCGTGTTTGAAGAGCTCTTAGCGTTACCCAGCACCCACCACGAGGAGGTTTGGGGGCTCTTCATGGATGCCCTCGATCATACGAAACAACTCCAGACATATGACCGAGTTATCCGCCCTAGAGAGAAGTCACGAAAAAGAGCAACCAAGCAAAATATCGGGTAAATACAATTCTACACCCAATCCGAGCCTATAAACACACATGAACTGCCTATAGAGGACCAGGGAAGACATTTATGTGAAAAATGATCGTTATTGTCCTATATAGAGCTAGGATCGGGAACTTTTCACACCCGAGGGGTACACTGCAGATTAGCCATGTTGACACGTACACACGGTATACAGCCAGCTCCGACATGCCTCTCAGATTCAGTGTGTGTGTAGTGTTATTATCCCTCCATCTCATCGCTTCATTCTCCCTCATCCAGTATGTGGAAAGTTGTGCAGTGCTTGACCATAATGTGAGGGCCTATAGACAGTCAGGAATGCATTGTTTACATTTGTGCGATCAGAGTGACGTCACAGACTACACACACAGTGTCAGGCCTAGTGAGCTGTACCTACCACCCTCTCTCCCTGTGAGTAGTTTTCTCTCTCCGACCCTACTCCTTTCTGGGGATGTTGAGTTGAATCCGGGACCAATCCAAGGTTTAGATGAGATGAAGAAAGCTATCATTGCTCAGATAAAGGATTCGGAAGATAGATTGTCGAAAGACATATGTTCAATAAAAGAGGACATAAAATCTATGAAAACTGATATCAATGAATTAAAGACAGATGTAAGTTTTACTAAACAAAACCAAGAAGTAATCAACATAGATATTGACGCTCTTAATGGCAAGACTATGGATATGGAGAGAGAGTTAGAAGACTTAGCAGCACGTGTTGAGGACCAGGAGCAACGTAGTAGACGCAACAATCTGGTGTTGTATGGTGTAGCGGAGAGTGGGGTTAAGGAGACATACACCGAAAGTAAACAGAAAGTGCTAGACGTACTTAACAAAGCACGAGTAATGAGAGCTCTCCCACCCCTTATCCCCCGCGACATAGAACGAGCCCATAGGATATCCACCAAACGGAACGACAAGACAAGACCCATAATAGCCCGCATGTGTCATTGGGAAGACAAGTGGCACTCGGTTAAGATGAGAAGTGTCTTGAAAGATCAAGGAGTGGGGATTGCCAATGAGCTAACTACCAACCAACGTCAAGAACTGTATCGACTCCGCAGTGAGAACCCCGAATCTCGATACTACTACAAGGGTAGTAAGTTGCTGCATACTCCACGGGAAGACACTAGTAGATCTGCGGGTACGTCGGCCTCACACCGTCCGTCACCGACTAACACTGACCGTACACCCAGATCCTGGGGTAGCCAGGACACAGGGGGTAAACACCCCCTGAGGTCGACATCCAGACGTGTCGACGGTGACAAGTAGGGTCGTGGCCAGGGCCAACATGTATATAGGCATTTTATGGCGCATCGAAGTGACGCAAATAATGATGATGATGATGTTAACAATACTACTAAAGACTCTTATAACCCAATGAATTTATTATTTTGGAATATTTCTGGTATTACGCGGAAACTAACAGACTCTGATTTTATTGAATATATTAAGTCATTTGACATAATTGGATTAACTGAGACATGGTCAAAGAATCTAGATTTAAATGATATTTTTTCTGATTATAAGAATGTTATGAAACATGCACAAAATATATCAAGCGGTGGTCGATCTTCCGGTGGTATTGTGGTTTTAGTAAAGAATCATTTACTTAAATACTTGAAGTGGTTTAAAGTAACAGAAAATGCTGTTTTCGTTCTTTTCGACCGTTCACTGTTTGGTTTTGATAAAGATATTTTATATTCCTGTGTCTATGTACAACCGGAGTCATCGTCATGGTACGATAAATTTTCCCCTAACTGTAAAAATGGTATTAGTATATTCCAGGACTCTATATTAGAAATTATTTCATCTCTACCAGATTGTTATATCTTGTGTGGCGGAGATTATAATGCTCGAACCGGAACCAAAGCAGATTTTGTTGAAGATGACTTATTTGAATATACAGAAAATAGAAATCATTCCTACTGGGATTTTCTTATAGATTATTTTAACTTGAAGCGTTTCTCCGCCGACAAGGTCGTTAACAACTTTGGTAAAATATTTCTTGATATGTGCTCTGTTTTTAACATTCATATACTAAATGGCCGATGTGGAAGTGACACAGAAGTTGGAGACTTTACTTTTCTAGGTTCAACTGGCACCAATGTTATTGACTATATAATTTCTTCATCAGCAATATTTGACTATATTCTAGATTTTAGCATACAAACGAGAACTGAATCTGATCATCTTCCCATTACATTAAAACTAAAAACAGTACAACTTGAGCAATCCAACACTTCTACCAAATGTAGGAATAAGTCGTTTAAGTTCATTTGGGATAACGATAAATTAGAAGAGTTTAGAGAAAATATTTTGTCAGATAACGTACAAGAATTACTAGATAAATCGATTGACTGTGCTTTAGTTAATATTGATGATAGTATAAGTTATATGACCGAGGCACTCTGTCTGGCCGCCTCTTGCATGAAGAAAACAGTGAGCCCTCCCACAACAACTAATAAATGGTTTGACTCTGAATGTGAAAGATTAAAATCAGACCGATGTAGAGCTCTGAATAAGTTTAGGAAATCGAAAGATAAAGAATCATACGATCAATATTGCGCTAAAAGAAATAAATATAACTCAATTTGTAAGGAAAAACGCCTTAATTATTATAAAGAGAAGCAGAGAGTAATAGAAAACAGTATATCTGATTCAAAAAAAATTTGGTATGAACTCAAACACCTGAATACTAGACATGAAGCTCAAAACAACATCGAAATGAACGACTGGCTAGAACACTTTCGGACACTGTTTAACTCTTTACACAATGAAAATGACGATGTAACATGTGATAATTTAGAGAATGAAAACCCATCAGATCCGAATTCAGAGCTTACCAAGGTAATACTTGATTCCCTAATTACTAGAGATGAAATCTTAGATAGCATTAACCAATTGAAATGTAATAAATCACCAGGAATTGATAAAACAATATCTGAATTTTTTAAATACTCAGCAGATCTTATCGTCCCGTACTTAGAATTGCTCTTTAATTTGATATTAGAAACTGGTACGTTCCCCAGATGTTGGGCAATTGGCATAATAGTTCCTATCCATAAAGAAGGTAATATAAATAATCCAAATAATTATAGAGGCATAACACTACTGAGCATATTTAGTAAAACTTTCACCTCTATAATAAATAAAAGACTTGTAAACTGGGGAGACTCAATGGATAAGATCAGCGAAGCGCAAGCTGGCTTCAGACAGGGCTATACGACAGTGGATAATATGTTTATACTGCAAAGTATTATTCAAAGGTATTCAAACTCTAAAGGGGGGAAATTCTACGCATTATTTGTAGATTTTTCAAAAGCATTCGATTCAATACAACGAAAAAAACTTTGGCTTCTATTTAATACCCACGGTCTCAGTGGTAAAATGAGTAAACTTTTATGCAATATGTATGAAAATGTTAAGGCTTGTATTAAAAGTAATCATAATTACTCAGAAACATTCGACTTGCAACTTGGTGTGAGACAAGGCTGTATACTAAGCCCATTTCTATTTTCCTTTTTTATAAATGAGTTAGCTCGACAAATCGAAACTAATTGTGTACACGGGATTCAACTCCACCCTGATATAGTTCATATTTTCCTATTGCTATTTGCAGATGACATTGTTTTGTTCTCAAGCACGATTAATGGCTTACAGAATCAAATTAATGAGCTTGAAAGTTACTGCGATAAATGGAAATTAACTGTAAATAGAGAAAAAACGAAAATTGTTGTATTAAAAAATGGAGGCAAATTATCAAAAAAGGAAAACTGGTTATATAAAGGTATGCAGCTGGAGTGTATTAACTTTTATAAATATTTGGGACTATATTTCACCAGTGGCCTGTCATGGACGAGGCATGTAAAATATGCAGCGTTACAGGGACAAAAAGCATTAATTGGAATTATGAAACAGTTGAGTGTACTTGGTAATATTAACTACTCTTCATTCTTTAAAATATTTGATGCCAAAGTCAGTCCAATTTTATCATATGGTGCCGAAAGTTTGACGAAATTGAAAAAATCCATTTATACGCATGCAAAAAGTTCCTCGGAGTTAAAATTAACACTATTAACGCAGTCATTTATGGTGAATGCGGTAGGTACCCAATGCACATTCTTACAAGCATTAAAGTTATTAAGTACTGGCTAAAACTGTTGATCCATTCCCATGTGCCAGTAAGTATTTGGGTCTGAATTATATGGCAGAGGTTCAAAAACCATCATCAACTAGTTGTACTCCATGCCCTATGAGCATTTTTAGAATCTATGTGCTTCTGAGTGGGTCGGGTTTACTGAGTGCGCGACGCTAACGTGAGCACGTGAATTATGCCCTTTGTGTGCGTTTGGATTCTCAAATATCGGAACATGTTTTTGTGATATATCAAGGATTCGCAAACTGTAAGCAACTTTGAAAACTTACTTTGATTGTAAATATTTATTCATTCAAGCAATGATATATACTCAGACAAAAAAGTGAAAACATGTTACTGTTACAACATTCACGAGCCATGTCATGCAATGAGAATATATTTCTGATGCACAATTTTTATACTTCGAATTCTATATAATAGCTTTCATATTATGTATTTTAAGTTTGGTATAAAGATAACTGTAGGATGTTTTTCCGAAACGTTAATTTGATTTAGGTTTATGTTACATGTTTTGATTTCCTTAGTTCTTGGGGGCGGGGATAGGCCCAGTTCCGTTCCCGCGTGGGTGTAGTGTGTGGAACTCATTTCTGGTGTCTACCCGCACTCACTTCCTAGGGAGGCAGAGCCCTCTACCTATTCAGAGAATTGCTCATGGCAAGCAC
This sequence comes from Haliotis rubra, assembly GCF_003918875.1. Taxonomy (NCBI): domain Eukaryota; kingdom Metazoa; phylum Mollusca; class Gastropoda; order Lepetellida; family Haliotidae; genus Haliotis; species Haliotis rubra. The sequence continues at coordinate 725,740 of NW_025767237.1, forward strand.
GGAATTTTCTTTGTTCATCAAAAACACTTTCACTTGGTTGCAGAAACACCATTTACGCTCTTTAACATAAATAGTAATATATATCTATTATACCTGGTTATAACAGTGACCATTCTGCTGTAACTCTATCTTTATCTACACAAAAAATAAGGAAAAGGGAAAAGGAACACATGATTATTGAGACGAGAGGAATATATAACACTAGTAACTGACTTGCTTGATGAAACCAAACGTGAATACGCAGACCCTACATATTCAGATGAAGAATTATACGACATTAATGATGAAAACTTACGTTTGACTATCAGTGACACTCTATTTTTGGAGACATTTTTTACTGAAACCTAGAGGAAAATCCATTTCATACTCTTCGTATCTTAAGAAAATCAGATCTGCGAAACATAAAGAACTAAAGGAGAATATATGTCATATAGAACACAAAATAAGAAGTAAATGAAAAATAACAAAAGTCCAGTTTTAGATGGTTTCCCTATCCCTATAAATGGGTTAACATATTGATTTCTGATGCATCTTATGTGTATGGTCACTTGTCAACGTTTTTCGACAACGAAGGGGGATGTAGACAGGATGATTCCATCTCTCCATATTTATTTTTCCTTATCCTGACTCATGGATTATTGCTTGTCTCCTTCCTTTCCCGAACGTTAGTGGAACACTTGTATCTCCTTTTTGAAGCTCCCTTCAAAAAAGCAGACGTAAAGTCACTACTCACCACGAGTTGTCTCCCTCTCCGTTTTGGCGGGAAAACGGCGCCACCCGTCTTCCCACTCTTCACTCTCTCCTTCTTCGCCCTAGTGGACGGTTGGGAGAGCACCTGTGTCTCCAACACGGCACTATATCCTTTGCTAACTTAGTTATTTCCCTATAAGTTACCTTTATAAGGTTTCAGGGAGTATCCTTCTACAATATGGTTTGAAATTTATTAGTAATTTGACTGTTTATTCACGGTTTCACGTGATTGTTCAGTTTGTTTACATTTCATGAAAACCTGTTTTCGTTGTAGGTTAAGGTTATCTGCTGCAGACCCGCATTTATTGTGCCCCAGTTGCACAACAATATGTACTTCCAGCTCTCGCTGTAAATTATGTCAGCAATTAACAAAAATTGAATTTAATAATTATTATTTCTCTGTACTTAGTCCCTAAACCGGCTGAGTCCCTAAAGAGCTGTCTATCGTTGTCAGACGACATACTTCCATCCAGTGACCTGCCGGAGGCGTCCTCAGAAGTTGGGCGTGGGATGAGGTCCGCCATTACATCGAAGAAGAGGTCTTCTACGTCGGACAACTCCTCAACCCATATGAAGAAAAAGAGGCCATCTTCAACGCAGAAGAAGCCTTACACCCCTAAGGCTTCAACCAGCTCTACTGGGAGTTCTTCACAGACTACGAGGACTTTTTCTGGCTTATATGATGAGCCGTTGTTGATCATCCCAGAGATACTGCAAAAGAAAAGGAAGCAGGCCTCAGCAACGGTAACGTCAGCAACCCTCTCTACGCAGTCCGAGTTACCTTCTACACTGACAGCAGAGATCCATGAGGCACAGCGATCCCTGGACCATATCGCTACCCTCTCAGATACGACATCACTACAGTCGTCGCAGACATTCAACCCCGGGGCCTTCATGCAGCAATTCTCTCAACAAATGATGGACGAAGCGCTTCGCGCAGGAAAGAACCTTGCATGATGGACAGCCAGGCGGCTCTCATGCCCAAGTCATCAACCTCAGAGAGGATCCAGTGCTGCACGAAGGACCCCACACTGATGATACATCTGAGAGGCCTACCAGAGGATCTAGCTCTAGGACTAAGAGCAGACCTACACTGCATGACGTCAGCAAACCTGCGCAAAGAAGGGCACGCTCTTCAGAACCAAATAGATCGTCATCAGATAATGAGGCTAATGAAGAACCTTCATGCAGGCTACCCACTTCACAGAGAAAGGAACCTACACCTCCTAGAAGGTTTAGAGAGACGTCTCGGGACTCAGACCCTCAACAAAACCTCTCACCTGCGCGATGGTCGTCTGAATTATCTTCAAGGGCGTCAACAACACCTCGCAGGTCGTCACGGGATTCACCACTTAGAAATATATTGCCAGGAAGGCAATCCCGGGCTAGAAGACGCTCACCTCCACGCAGGTCGCCATACAGATCTCCTCTTAGAACTACACGTAGTTCAACATACTCATCTCCACACAGATCGCCACGCAGATCGCCACGTAGATCGCCACGTAGATCGCCACGCAGATCTCCATGCACGAAGGATATTCAACGATCATAAACCAGTGGACATGATACAGAGGACGATGGCGGTATCATATTTTCGGACTCAGAAATAAAATATTGGATGGCTAATGGACTGGACCTAGCGTCACCCTCTAAGGAAGAGAATGAAGCATTTACGTACCTAATGAAGGACGATGATGTGGACATTATCACTCTACCTCCAATTGACCCGACCTCGGACGTACCAGAGGACCTGGACGCAGCCTTCAGAAAGGCAACTAAGTTCCAGTCTCTTAATATCCCACAGTTCAACGCAAAGAAGTTATCACTACATAACATGGATCCCTTTATGAAGGCACAAGAAATAGATGAGAACTATAAAATCATCAACGACTCCCGGACCAAATCTTACAAGATTGATGACAAAAAGCTGGCACAGATAGACACTATGACCAGAAGGATGTTCTTCGGACTTAACAGATCCAGGGCAATTAATGAAACGCTCATCTCCAAGTTCAGGAACTCTACTGCAGAGGAAGACGGGATGATTTATTCTGCCCTACTAACGCAGAAAAAGGACCACCAATTTATGTCAGAGCATTTATCATCCATATCAGTAGCATTGACGCTCGCCAGAAGACAAGGACTATTGTCTTCATGTAACTGGAGTGAACGCTTCACTAAGACTCTGTACAGAGCTCCATGGTCTACAACATCCATCTTCGCAGGGGAGATTGACGAGGCTGCCAAGGAAGCTGCCAGGGAAAGGAAGTCATTGATACAAAGGAATCCAGGGAAGTCATGATGATTAAGTCCATTGATACACTAGCCAGTGTCATCAGGCAGACGTCCCAACGCTACTCTGGCAAATCTAAATGAAGGACGGGTTCAGAACGACTGGAGTCTTTCCCCAGCCGTTCCTGTTCAACCTTCCCAAGTGGGTGGACGTCTACAACGCTACTGGGAGAACTGGGGAATTCTTCAAGATCAATTTGTACCCAACATCCTAAGAGACGGATATAAACAGCCCCTCCATTAACAAACGCACCTCAGAGGTTCAACTTTGCAACCCATCGGACAGAGAGGCTGCAAGAAGCGGTCACATCTCTACTAGAGAAGGACGCTATAGAGGTGATAGATCAGGACCAGATCTCACCAGGATTCTACTCTCCAGTTTTCCTCGTACCAAAGAAAAACTCCAAAGAAAAGTTCCGACTAATTTACAACATGAGGACATTCAACAGAGATTATCTACGCAAACCAGCAAAGTTCAACATGATTCATTTGCCTCAACTACTACATCTCGTCCGTCCGTTGGACCATATGGCCAGCATAGATTTACAGGACGCATACCTGCACATTCCTATACATCCGGAATCAAGGAAGTACCTCACATTTCTACTAGACGGACGACACTACCAATGGAAAGTCCTGCCATTTGGAATATCATCGGCCCCCTGGTTGTTTACAAGAGTGACGAAGCCCATAGTCACATACCTACATCATCGAGGTCTACGCAGTGCGTTCTACCTAGACGATGGGATTCAGGCTCATCAAGATCCCAGTCATCTCAGACTACAGCTGGACTTTACCATCAGGCTTCTCACTCCACTACGGTGGCTAGTGAATCTCCTCAAGTCGGAACTAGAGCCTTCACAGGACCTGCAGTTCCTAGGAATTCGGCTCATCACAACAGAAAACCGCATAACAGTACCAGAGGACCGTTGGCTAAAGATACAACAGATGGTATCGCAAGCTCTTCTCTCTCCGTGGCCACTACGACAGTGGCAGAGCCTGTTGGGTCTCCTCACATCAGCACAGGATATGACGCCCAGAGGGAGATTACAACTACGCCCACTACAGGTCTTCGTAAATGCACATCTGGAGGATCCAGACCCCTTCGGACTCCCGGACAGACTAAAACCATACCTACTATGGTGGACTCAGAAATCGAATGTTTGCGGAGACACCTACTTAGCAGAGCCGGAGTGCAAGATGCATGTCTATGTGGACGCATCTCTCCAAGGATGGGGAGCACACCTCGACAACGAAGTGTCAGCTGGGAAATGGACATTACAAGAGAAAGATCTGCACATCAACATGCTAGAAATGAAAGCAGTGATAAACGCCATACTCCATCGGACCAGCATTTTAAAGAATGCTCATCTAACGGTACACACGGACAACTCCACAGTGGCGTTCTACATAAACAAACAAGGATCAACAAGGTCGGTGAACCTTCTGAACCTTTGCTTTCATCTGTTCTGCATAATAGACAATCTGAACATCCACATAAAAGCATGCCACATTCCAGGAGCCAAGAATGTGATAGCAGACGCACTATCTCGTCCAACTCAGCCATCCCCAACAGAATGGATGCTACATCCAGAAATCTTCAAACAGATCATACAAGAGATAGGAGCACCACTAATAGACTTGTTTGCCACAAGATTCAACAATCAACTGGTAACATTCGTCTCTCCAATACCAGATCCACGAGCATGGGCAACAGATGCTCTAAGCATCTCCTGGGAAGGACTAAACGCTTACGCGTTCCCGCCACCAGCTCTAATACCGAAAGTGTTGCAGAAAATCATGCAGTCGAGGAGCCTGCAATTGATTTTGATCGCGCCTTACTGGCCAGCGAGAATATGGTTCCCCATTCTCATACAAGAACTAGGACCGCCTCAACTGCAACTACCAGAGTGGACGAACTTGCTAGTACATCTACACACAAAGCAAGCAGAAGGCAACCCCGAGGTGTTCCGCCTACACGCGTGGAGCGTATCAAGGCATGCTTGAATAAGAGAGGATATTCCGCCAGGGCAGCTAAAGCGATCACACTAGCTTTTGCAAGTCAACACGCAATTTGTACGACGACAAGTGCCGAAGCTTCGAGACCTACGCTTTGAAAACAGGGTTCACAGCCATGAAAGCGACACACCCTCAAGTGGCGGACTATCTTTGTCACCTAAGACAAACGAAGCAGTTAAAAGGGTCAACACTCTCAACATACCTAGCGGCATTGAGCTCAGTTATCACTATGAGGACTAGTGTAAAACTGACTAAGGTACCAGAGTTACTGGCCTTACTACGCTCTTTTAAACTGGAGGACCAACAACAGAGATTTAAAGCTCCGGCTTGGGACCTCAACATAGTTCTACGGCATCTCACCAGTGACGCTTATGAACCATTAGATAAGACATCTTTTGAGTTCTTGACACAGAAAACTCTATTCCTGATTGCCTTAGCAACAGCAGCAAGGATGTCGGAAATACATGCTCTAGACTTTGAAAGGACACGATTTGATGAAAATCGAAACATCGTGCATTTGGGACTGAGATGGGACTTTATAGCAAAGAATCAACTGCTAGGTCAACCGGACAGACAATTCCACATCCCAGCACTATCATCAGTCCTTGGGCCACAGGATACACAGGACCTATCCTTGTGCCCAGTAAGAGCATTAAAAGTCTACCTACAAAGGTCTAGGACCAGGAGACGAAAATTCAAGCGTCTTTTCATCCCTATATCGGCAGAGACACAGACTGTGATCTCTCACACTACGATATCAATATGGATGAGAACTGTCATTCTGCGGGCCTACAAAGAAGCAGGAGCTCTGGCGTCAACACTCGCTCTACATGGAAACTGCTCTATCACGACGATAATGGAGGGCTGCTTCTGGAAATCGGACATGGTGTTTGCCAACCACTACCTGAGAGGCATCGCCACTGAGGACGTCTCTGGCATTCACCATTTCGGCCCACTTGTTGTAACACAACAATTGACAGTTCCACAGGGGCGCTGAGACAGAGTCTCGCCCTTTTATCACATGACTTGCAAAAGCCTACACTCAGGAGAGTTACAGCTTTAGAGTCCATATGCACGTCTAAGACAGACTAGCATAAGTGATAAGACCCAGTACTTGTAAGGACGTACTCGAACATAAGAAGGGTCGCTTCTCCACTTGATGCTTGCATCAAGAGATAAAGTTGCTAAATCCACATAAAAATGTTAACAGAAGCAAGGAGCAAAAGTTAACAATTGTGGTCCCCCCATCAGAGAAAGCTGGAAGTAAAGGGTTACAGCAGCAGCAGAGCCTAGCAGTAAATTGAAGTGCTACCAGGAGTTGCCATAGGGGGTATGCAAGACGTAAATCACCAAATTGGAATCCAGAAGTGGCTTGACCCACCACCAAATCCGTCGGATTCTACAAGCAATAATACATGAGTCAGGATAAGGAAAAATATGTAATTTTCTGAGTAAAATTGATATTTTATACTTATCCTGACTCATGGATTATTGCTTGTCTCCTTCCTTTCCCGAACGTTAGTGGAACACTTGTATCTCCTTTTTGAAGCTCCCTTAAAAAAAGCAGACGTAAAGTCACTACTCACCACGAGTTGTCTCCCTCTCCGTTTTGGCGGGAAAACGGCGCCACCCGTCTTCCCACTCTTCACTCTCTCCGAATTGCAAGCCCGACACTTAGATTTGCTGGGAAATCCAAAGTGCCTAGCGGGGAGGTTGGGAGGGCTTACCTCATGAGTCAGGATAAGTATAAAATATCAATTTTACTCAGAAAATTACATAGTCTTATTGGTAGCAGAAATACTAGGAATAATGATCAGAGACACCCACAGAATAACAGGAATCGCGTTAAACGACATTGAACATGTTATCGGTCAATATGCAGACGACACTGAATCGTTTTTGGACGGTTCCGAAACCTCTCTTAATGAAGTTGTGATAACTTGCTCTCCTTTTATAAGATGTCAGGTTTGAAAATAAATATTGACTAAACCACAGCAGTATGGCTAGGTTCAATGGCAAAAAATAGTTTTATCCCATGACTATAAGCTGGATTGGCATAATGAGAATTTCGACTGATTGGGAATCAAATTAAATGGTCATTTAGAAAACCTATGGTATGGGTAATCAATACAAAGAAGAGACTCGAAAATATAAAAAGAATTCTACTGAATTTGAAAAGACGTAATTTGACGTTGACAGGGAATATAACCGTCGTAAAGATAGCTTTATTCACGACTGTCCACATCTTCTCATCTCTCCCTAATCCCCCGAAAACATTTATTACTGATTTGAACAGATTATTCAAACGAATTAATTTAGTGCGAATGTACGAATAAGGTGGTCTAAGAATGGTCGATGTGAAAACCTTTATCGACTCTTTAAAACGTTCATGCTTGAAGAGATATATTTCAAAATCTAAGAACTATGATCCTGCCGGTTTCCCCCTTACAAACCTTCTTCTCCTAGGAGCCAACATTACAAAACACTATAAAGTTATAAATCCATTTTTGACAGACTCTCTTGATGCCTGGCATAGGTATGTTAAAAGATCTGTATGTAACAATAGCGATATAAATGAAATACTCATGCAACCACTTCGGCTAAATCACCAGTGTAACCAGCCAAGTTTGATCATTCATAACTGGATTACATGTGGAGTAGTGTATATTAAAGATATTTGTAAAGACCACGATTTTCTAACATTTGCGGAAAATTTAGCATTGAGGGTATCGTACTTGATTTTAATCGTATTCTTCTTAGTATACCCAAACAGTGGAAAAAACTTATACGAACAAAAACAATTTTAATATACCGACGTTATCTACGTGTTCACATTGGAATCATTTGATTAAACCTAGTAAAGGCTCAAGGATATTCTATGATAATTTCATATCTGATTATAACATATCGAATGTGTGTCTTAAATGGAACGGGGAACTAAATGATTTGATAAATTGGAAAACCATATTTTCACAATATAGACATCCACTAAGACACGAAACTCTTTGCTTTTCAATATACGTTTTGGCACAGAGCCATTTACACTAAACGAGAACTACTAAAAATGAAATTGATTGATAATGACCTATGTACATTTTGTGGCTCAGTAAGTGAAGATATTTACCATGTATACCTTGATTGTCCAATCTTCAAATGTTCTGGACAGATTTTAACATGTTTGTAACTCAAGTCCTTGGTAAAACGTATGAAATGTCAAACCATGATATTCTATTTTGTTGCAGTGGTAACCTTTTACTCAACCACATGATATTATTGGCAAAGCGCCACATTTTCGTAATGAATATAAAATGACACAAACCTAGCTTCACAATCTACAGAACATTATTAAAGGACGTTTATGAGATTGAGAAATCTTTCGATAAGAAAAACGACGATATAAAACATTTTTACAGAAAATGAGATCCATGGTCCCTGTTGAAGACAGATTGCAGCACTATTCAGAACCATCAAGGGGGGCGGCCTGTTGGGAGATCCATGGTCCCTGCTGGAGACAGATTGCAGCACTATTCAGAACCATCAAGGGGGCGGCCTTTTGGGAGATCCATGGTCCTGTTGGAGACAGATGGCAGCACTATGCAGAACCATCAAAGGGGGCGGCCTTTTGGGAGATCCATGGTCCCTGTTGGAGACAGATTGCAGCACTATGCAGAACCATCAAGGGGGCGGCCTGTTGGGAGATCCATGGTCCCTGTTTGAGACAGATGGCAGCACTATGCAGAACCATCAAGGGGGGCGGCCTGTTGGGAGATCCATGGTCCCTGTTGGAGACAGATGGCAGCACTATCCAGAACCATCAAGGGGGCGGCCTTTTGGGAGATCCATGGTCCCTGTTGGAGACAGATGGCAGCACTATCCAGAACCATCATGGGGGGCAGCCTGTTGGGAGATCTGGAAGAAACAGAAACAGGAAATTGTTCAAATAATGTGTATAGACATTGAGCTATAATTGTACTGAACGGACGCTGTGGAAATAGAAAATAGAGTGAAAGAATTTGAAATATGTGTTTATCATTTTTGTACATGCAGAGTCTGGAAATGTTTATGCCGTTAAAGCTTTAACACAGTCGTACATGAAGCAAGTGACAGCTGGTGTGCGATTCTCAAATTGTAACTACTTTGGAATGAGGTACATAAAATTATTTTAAAAATAGTCATAAGCGTTTAGCAGATAATGGTAGAAGAAATATAATGTGTCCGTAAGTATATTTAATTAATTGCAGAAACTGCCATTCTACAGAACATAGTCCCGGCAGTTCAACATCTCCCCATGCAGGCCTGGACGATGCAGCTCCAGTGGGTGCAGGTTTGTCTGACCTTAATTCTGGTGTAGACATATCCATCAAGACGAATTTCAGCGGTCCCTCTCTGTGACATCAGCTATTCAGCTCTCCGCACTCCAGCCATATTGATAACGAACTCATGTGCTGTTCACCATTATATATAATTCCTGAGTTGTTCAAAACGAAGTCAAATTAGTCTATTAATAAAATTAATTAATCCCTGTTTTTAGAAACCTTCTCACAAAACAATGATGTATTAATGATTGGTCAGGTGCGCGTTTGCCGCATACGTCGGACGATTCACTCTTACTGTTTTCGATAACATAATCAATCTACATTCGAAAATAAATGCATTGTGATAACAGGATATCAACCTGTATTAGCTATACATTCTATCGCCAGTGATATTTCTAATGCTCTTTCAAAATTCAAGGAATCTGTTGCTGACAAACGTCTCTCAATCCGATCATCATTTATGTCAAAACCAAGCCTCTCTCAACATTTGCTCTAAACTATACGCTTGGAGCTTAATTAAGCACCCCCTTACATATTTTAAGTTACTGACTTACCTTATGATAAATCTTGAATTGTAACGATGACTATTTTTTTAACTATATTCCCTTTCAATATTGTTTAAGGGTTTTGCTAAATCAATCGCCAAAACACACCCCAATATGCAGTTGAAGCACACTACCCACGATTGTCTCAAAAAGCACTATTAACTCAATGTGGCTAACTGTAAAAAACGCCAAATCTTTTTAATGACTTTACCAGTATCTGTTACAATGGCACGAAGGAGACCACCAGAAGCAAATTATTGGAATGCACGACACCGGGATGTCATGCAGGGCTATTGGGTGACAGCTTGACATTCACCACGCACTTAAGCCGACTTGTTCAAAATCACCGTCAAACCAACAAGGTTAAAGACTGACCAAGGCCAGGTCAACCCCGAAAGACGTCTCAAGTTTAGGATCGGATTTAGCAAACCTTGTGAGACGTCAGCATTTCACTACAAATGGCGTCCTGAAGCACCCATGGCTCCCCAACAGACGCTTGTGCAAGAACAGTGCCTATGAGCCTAAGAACATCAGAGCATCAGTTCCTTACGGTGGTGGATCTGTTATGGTCTGGGGTTGTCTCTCCCATGATTGTAAACTGGACTTGGTGACTGCTCGTGGAAATCTCAGTGGCGACCTCGACATCCGGGACATACTGGATCCTGTTCTTGCGCCCTGTATTTATGGATGACAACGCCCGAAGACATCGTTCCCGACTTGTGACTGTTTTTCTCCAACAACACTGTAACCAAACTTCCATGGCCTGCTTTGAGCCCGGATCTGAACCCATTGGAGCCTGTCTGGGGCATTCTTGGACGCCGAGTGCAAGCACTGGATCCGCCTGTACAAGATCTGGCATGTTTGGAAGCAGCTTTGCGCCGGGAGTGGCAGGGACTGCCTCTGGAGCAAATACGGACACTCACGACAAGCATGAGGAGGAGGGTCAAAGCAGTCATCCGTGCACAAGGTGGATATGCATGCTATTAACAGTTTTCCTGTGATTTATTGTCTGAAGATGACAGGCCATTTTAAGACTGAGAGACACTCGCCTCTCTCATTTTGGAACTCTGCAGCCCCATAGTTGTACAGGGATACATTTTGTTGACAAAACATCGTTGACGTTTTATGTCATCTTGTAAATTAAAATATTGCCAATTTTCATGATTTTTTGGTCATTGTTTGGTCCAAAATGTCAACTTTCAGGAAACAAAGGCGCCTAAGCTTTCCAGTATGCATACAGTATGTGTGTGTGTGTGTGTGTGTGTGGCAGTGTGTGTGTGTGTGTGGCAGTGTGTGTGTGCAGTATGTGTGTGTGTGTGTGTGTGTGTGTGTGTGTGGCAGTGTGTGTGTGTGTGTGTGGTGTGTGTGTGTGTGTGTGTGTGTGTGTGTGTGTGTGTGTGTGTGTGGCAGTGGGGGATTCCGTTGCTTTCTCACTATTTCCACAAGCTCGTCGTATTTCTTGTCTCCTGGCTTCACTGGAGCAAGTAAATTCATCATTAAAGAATAGGTTTTATTACCACAGACACTCAATACCATAGCCTTCCTCTTCTATCCCATTAGCCTCAAAATAATGAACCAGACGCTCCGTGTACTGTGACCAGTCTTCGTCTTCGTTGAATTTGCTAATAGAATCGAATGCCGCCATTATTCGACTGCTCTAGGATACGAAGTTTACACCCCAAGAATCATCCCAAGAGAATCATCCCAGGTAAAATTACTGGTTTGAATATGGCCGCCAAGTCACGTCACTCGCGTGTATTTTTAGTCTGTCTTAACTCTCAATAAACAAAAACATATATATATGAAAAAGGGGCAGGGCAGATTTTGATACATGAATAGTTGTTGCATACAATACAATGTATCCTAGGCCAGCATGCGGTCACCTTACATGGATGAATAAATCTCCCAATGTGACAAATTCAGTATAACAAATTTCATAGAATTCAGAATCATAACGGCGGTTATAATGTAGATCCACAAACCAATAATACTACACGGAGAGTAAAATTAAAACCGCAAGGGTGGGAATGCATAAAAAGCAGTAACGCTAGCGAACAGCGGACGCCACGGTAATGGAAAGCAACTCCCTATAGTGCTAACGCCACCAAGGGAAGTAACTCTAATGAACACAAGACACTTAAAGCGTCCAGCAGCTAAAGGGGGGCCACTCTTGTCACCTTACCGTCAAGAAATATTTTAATTATAAAATAATGCAATGAGATAATCTCTAACCCGACCATGCAGTTAGCCCCTGCACGTGAATAACCTCAAATGCAAAGATTATTATATCAATGCCTTACAACGCTGTAGACAAGGAATTACAGAAATTTGTTAAAATGAATGCTCATAAATACAATCAAAGAGTCAGTTGTTGATACAAAATGGTTACAACATAGTGAAACAATAGCAAACTATCCATATTCATGAGTGTATTCCTTTTGTGGAACGGTTCACACGGCATCTATGACGCCATTGGTTGAGATTTTGACCTTTGATGTCATAGATAGGGGTCATATACTCATCGAGAATTTCTGCTTGGAGAGTTCTACGGCAATATTATCATGTCGCGTAAGTATGGGTCATGGAAGGGTTTCTAGAATATTGCGTCTAATTTCCCAGTCTAATTTCAGAAAATGGGCCCGTCAGAAAAATCGTCAAAGAGAAATTATAAAAATTGGGCCCAGATTTCTGTCTACTTTTGTGCCTACAAATTTATTTGGTGAGATCGGTTTTCGTTCTTTTGCATAACTACGGCGTTCGATAACAACGGAGAATTTATTTTACTTTTTAACGTTTAACAATATTATGGACAACATTTTACTGTGTCTATATTTGGTGTGAGGGCGTGTTGGGCGAGCTGTCTAAGGCGCCAAGCTAGTAATCCAGCGAGCTTGGAGGTGCCAGAATCGAGCCCACCTGTGATCCGGCGTAAAAACCTTGGAGTCAACTTTATGTGCAGACTCTTTCAGTGTTGTCACAACCCCTAGTGTACAGTACACAACCCTGTGCACTTAAAAGAACCCACGAATCCGTTGGTATATGACCAGATGGTGGCCACATGAATACGTGCAAACACCCAGTTGCGGGTACAGCAACGTGCAGTAAACTTGGACAAAGTATTGTGACTATGTGTCCCAGTCCACCCAGCTGTGAACGGGTACCTCGAAAGGATGAGAAAGTTGCATTAACTCGGTGCGCCTAGTGGCAGCAAGAGTTGAATGCTCCCCAGGAAGTTGAGATTGATAACATGGTGTGCCGCTGAATTGACATCCAATTGATCGAGGGAAAAACAAATGAGCGCTTTGAGCATGCATGTGGGATGGACTATAGCGCTATATAAATATCCATATAATAATAATAATAATTTTTCGAACCGCGTAATTATTTTCATTTGAATTTACACCATCAGATAGGAAATTCAATGTTCTATATTCTTGTGTAATGTTATAGCCGTAGGTAGATAAAGCGCAGCGCCAACTTTCTCTCTTCTGATCTAATGAAAGAGTGCGTCAGAAGAAAAACTCGGCATCCAGGGGGTTAATCCATATCGTGTGATAGAAACAACATGGCAATACACACAGTGACACTTGAGGAATGAATTTCAGTAAGAGAAACCAAGTGATGACTCGGGGCGAGGTCATTTTGCGAAAACAAAGATGTTAATCGATTTTATCATCCAAAACTGTGTAGATATCTACAAAACAGTAGATATCGCTTGTGTGAGATCAGACGATATCTCCTAGGAGATATCGTTTTGACAGTAGATTTTGTACAATGCCCTGACAATGCTATGACGCCATGAACTTGTTGACGTCACAATGTTATGACATCGCTGCACTGCAAATCTAATGGCAGTACTGTGTTCAGAGATGTACATTTTTCATTGAAAATTGATGATAAATAGAATCTCACTCTCGTGTCTTCTGATATCAAATATATCGACACTCATTGATAAAAGTAAAAATATCGTCGGCAAGCCTCGGATATTTGTTACTTTATCAACTCGTGGTGATATCTTTGATATCAAAAGACACTCGGGTGAGATTCTCTATGTCTATCACTAACCGGTCTGTTACTGACGACGTTCGGACTGACGTCATCGTTTGTGCTGGAAGTGACGTCATCGTCTGTACCGTTTGTTGTCGCCATGTCGTCAAAGTTCACAGAACAGGTGCTGGTGAAGCCTTGGATAGTTCTTCCAATATTCCCCTTTATCTCGATTGACTCCTCCTCCTGTATCGGGGTAGATCTAGCATCCTCTACAGCTTGTTGGAAGCCGCCATCATCAAGCCTACGGTGTTGAATGGGTTAAAGTTGACGGTGACCAAATAGGAAGAGTGATAAGAATTTTACAGCCCTTGAATTCCCAAAACCTGTATGTTGTTAAAACTGAATTCGGGGAAATAGAAACAGCAAGATACCGACAAAAGATGTTGTCTGAAAGTGTAACAAGTGAGTCGGACACGGCGTCCATGCCATTGAACCAGAAAACAGCTCCTTTCTTACCGGAATCAGTGCTAAATGTTCTTCTTCAAGATGACTTTTTATATCCATGCATTCCTAATCAATCCGAGAGGTTTGTCCCAGTAGCCGATGCAGAGATTGACACATTTCATAGACTCGGATTCCGGATTCCGAGTTATCCTTCTTGGAACTGCTGTACTCTACTGTGACGTGAGTGTAACGCCTTCCACAGAACAAAATGTTGTTTAATCTTCAAACTTGTTGAGTTTCTTGACAGAAAACTTTTTCTAGATGTATTCGTGGGATGGTTGTCTTTTAGATTATCCAACTGTTAACCGTTGACTTTCCCAAAAATTGACAGGTTTTTGCCTGAGTGTGTTTCAACATTACACCGTCCCCCGTCACTAGACACACGTCAGTCGTGAATGAACGATGTTCCGTCGGATTGACTTGATCGAATAAATGTTTAGCTGTTATTAAGTTCAATGATATATTTTAAAGATCATTTTTATCATATTAACAAATGTTAATTAATTATTCCAGACATAATATTGTTGTTGTATTTTAAAGCGTTTTTATGATGTACTATTTTCCATAGCGTAGTTATGTTATTACCGCTGGAGAAGTTAGGTTTAATACGCGCATGAATACGAATCAGCTGTTTGAGGTCACAAGTCCTGTCTCCGGGTGGTTTTTATTTAGTGGTTCTTCTTTTTAAATTACGTTATGGGAAATAAATAGAATAACCAACTCGGTACCAGTGATTACGGGAATTATGCCTCGTTAAAATGATGTTCAGTGCCTCGCCAAGGCTTGGCACTGTGAACATTATTTCCCGTTATTCTCTAATTAATAGCTTGTCTATTACTTACCGGCCTATGACTGACGACGCTCGGACTGACGTCATCGTTTGTGCTGGAGGTGACGTTAGTTGTCCCCGTGTCGTTCACAGAAGAAGTGCTGATGAAGCCATGGTTAACTATTCCAATATTCCCCTTTATCTCGATTGTCTCATCCTCCTGTATCTGGGTAGATCTAGCATCCTCTACAGCTTGTTGGAAGCCGCCATCATCAAGCCTATCATTGGTGTTTGTTGCAGCCATGTATTTCCTTTGAGGCAACTTACCTCCATTGCCAGAGGGCACAGGTCTCGATGCAAGGTGTTGGCAGAAGATTCGGGAGGCCACTCGACGGTAGGATTTGAAGGCCAACAGAAACAGCGGCAGCTTGAAGACAAGGTACATATAGTTCAGGAAAGCCAGGCTGGTTCCAATAACGAAGAAACGAATGTCATTCTCACCTTCGATATACCTGCCAAAGATCTCAAAAACGGACAGAGGCACAAATGTTACCATGTAGGTGATGCATACGAGAAGAATGCCCTTTGCTTGACGGACATACCGCTTGGTAGAAGAAGTTGATGTGATAGAAGTGTTCTCCTCCTTGCGCATAAAGAGACATATCCGTATGTAGGCGATGCTTACCGTGACAAGAGGCAGAATGGTGTTCATGGTCATAGTAAGGCCTGCAAACCAGATATTTTGTTCAGTAATATTCAGCTTAATTATGATAGAATCACGTTCCAGAATGAAGAGATTATCCGCTGCAAATGCCAGATTCCAGGTGCCAGTGGCCACGAGCCAGGATGCTGCAATGAACACAGTGATGTATTTTTGTTTTTGGTAGATTTTGTAGTAAACAGGATTGCAGATGGCGATGTGAAGGGCGAAGAGTGTCATGGCCAGTGACAGTCCAGACTCGCAATGCAGGATGCCTACGACGACCCTCTGGACAAGCAAGGCGGTCTCCAGGATATCTCTGTGAGGGTTGGAGTACATGATCCCATACAGAACAAGCCAGGACAGTCCAACTCCTGCGTCAGCCACACCCTGGTTCATAAGGAGGCGTCCTGAAGCTTCCATCTTTGTCGAGGCCTTGTAGATCAGCAACATCAAGACAGTGTTACCAAGTACGTTCAGAACATCAAAGCAGGTGAAAGTGATTTCTGTTATCTGCAGAATGCTGTCAAACAAATGGGTAGTTTGGTTAGCGTCATGGACGTCACATCCAGCCGACATGTTGCAGTGCATGTCTGTTTGTTGAGGAGGTAAGAAGTCAGAGACATTGAAGCTCACGGTTGATGTGTTGTCCATGCTGGCGTGCTGTCACCTCTCCAGTGAAGTGGCGTTACCGTAACTTGTACATAGTAGCAGGTGGAACTGACCAATGACAGACCATGCTATGCTATAATCAATAACTGCCCAATGATAGGCTCGAGTAATGTGACCCGGACATGAAGATGCGTTACCGAAACTTGAAGATAGTAGCAGGTGGAACTGACCAATGGCAGACCATGCTTTTCTATAATCAATAACTGCCCAACGACAGGCTCGACTAAGGCGACCGGAACGTCTTCCGAGTAAGTGACCCTGATATATAAAGTTTCTTAGCAAACATAACATACACAGCAAGATAATATTTCTAATCATAAATCATTTCGATAATTGGATATATTGAACATTTAATCTTATAATTAATCGCAACTTTTGGAGATTTGTCATCTTTTTACGTCGTATCACGTATTTCTAATTAAAATCATCAAAACATTGCATTTGCATTGTAACTCAGGTATCACAGATCATGCATTCACGACCGAAGCATATGCTGGCGATAGTTACATTTGATTGAGACCCACAAATATGAATGACTGGAATATAAAAGAAATAGTACTTGCTCTAAGCTAAAGGAAATCATTTTAAGTCCAATATATTTAATGCGTTAGCTCGAAGGATATTTGTAACACTTCCGATTAATATGATCTTTGATCCTGTCTTAAATTCCTCTTGCGTCCCATTGCGTCATATGCTAAAAGTAACTCTTTTGCAGCAATTGTTATTGCTTTTCCTAATCAAATCTTATGAATGAAAAACTGTACCAATCTGTAGACAGGCGGAGTAGTGGTGTGTGGTTCTTATTCCAGGGTTCATTGCACGGAAAACATTAATTTGCCTATACCTATCTATCTCTATCTCCCTGTCCCTAGTATGGCGGTCTACCTTTAGATGTTGGTGACCTATAGCCCGGCTTTTATGTTGTCTTGTCATTTCTAGTTAAAATGTTTTAGCTCTAATTACGAGTTCTAAATGGATATATATATACTGGACAAAAATAGTTAGGGATATATGTAAATTTTGAAATTATGAATACTGATCTATTTATTCATTACACACTGATAAATATCAATCATTAAAATACCAATATCCCTAACTTTGTTTGTCCAGTATAGTTAAAATTATTAGTTTAACTGTCCATCGTTAACAGGCTTTTTATTTCTAATTTTATTGATATATGATATAATCATTAATTGTTCTCACGATATGGCTGAAATATTGCCGATGTGACGATAAATATTCACTCACTCTCTCACTATATCTATCGCTGTCTATCTATCCTTATTCTATATACCTATATCTTCACTTGTGTTTTAGCTTCAGTTAAATTGGTGAGGTGGATGAAATATGTTGACTGCTCATCATGAGGTTACTGATGTGACGGGACCTGTAGGGGGATGCCCTGTGGTTTGTGTATAGCCGTCAACTGACATCAAGCATCATAACATACACAAATGAGATTGCTTACAATTTTACATGCATGTTTTACACCAAGTTAAACATTACGTGAAACCCGAATAAAAAATAACATATAAACAGAACTTGTTACACGAGTACCTAATTCTACACCTCGTATACCAACATTCCTGGGGCAATAATGGCCATGTATCTGCGGCCCAACGGGTACCTCGACAGCAAATCTGTTTTGTTTTATTTATATTTTGCTTTGATTAAATTTACTTATTGAAATTAATTAACAGTGAAATGGGATTTGTAAAAGGTACCAACTTGCGTATACTGTAGATAGATGGTTGGATGTATGTATGGACTTCCTTTTGCATAAAAGATATTTGTTCAGACATGAAAAGGTGAATACAAATTATGTAGTGAGGGGATTATAATTATTTGTACTAATTAGTAAATTGTACTGTCCTTTGATTACTGTGTATTAAAGCGTAATAACGTGTATTACTGTGTTACATAGTGTGATAATGTGTATTACTGTTTATTATAGTGTAATAATGGGTATTAGTGTGTATTATAGTGTAATAATGGGTATTAGTGTGTATTCCACCCAGCGCCTGGTACATATCTCATGTATCTCGTGCTTTGATTAACACGTACTTCCTATAATTATACTTACCCCCGACAATAATTCCCCGTATAGCACGGCTACATATCACGTCACATGGATTTTCTTATGAAATACCTGCTCGTGGCTCAAAACAATCAATTTTCATTACATTTGATTATGAGGTATGTCTGCTAGGGAATGACAGGTTGAGAATGAAATTCTAGACAGCAGCAGCTGAGAGGCTGCGGTGTGTCGAGTGGTTTGTTTCCTGCGGTGGCGTACGTTACTGTTTGATTCTATTAGAAATGGAAACCTACAATGAAACTTATGGGGATTATGTTTTGTTTATCATGTGCGTGTCTGTTTCTATTTAAAGTGTGTACATGTTCCACAGTTTCGTGGCTCTCTGAAATAATTATTGTAAAGATACAGTGAAAGAAATATTTTGGCAGTTTTAGAACATGGTGGAATTGAAATGACAAAACCTTGAGTATGCGTTAAGGAATACAGCATCGGTCCTTCTGTGAGTTTGGTTGGATAACTGGAGAGATATTTGTCCAGTATCTTGGGTTCTTCACCATTACGATTAATATTATTCTAATCAGTTGTAAGACAACATTAGGAAAACTTGGCCGCACCCACTTTGAGACGGGAACAGAGGTTATGGAGTTGGAGGTTGTTGTTTGGTTAATTTCCTTCGAATCGGAGCAATGAATGTATTGGACTTAACACTGTTTTTAAAGTATAAATGAAGACATATGTTTGCAACTAATGTTAGTGGATTTTCGCCAGCATCGTCTACAGCCTTGAACACATAATCTGATACCTGAAGTGTGACGTTTTTATTGACTCCATTGGAAATAAATGCGTTGACTTAAACATAGGATGTTCATAATGCCGAGTTACAAGACTACATGTTAAATATACAAAACATATCGTATTGAGGTATGATTAAGATATATTCTCTTTCACCATTTCACTTCACCAGGAACCAGCCACCGAATGCAACATGTCGGTTGGATGTGACGTTCATGACGCTGACCCAACTAATCATTTGTTTAATAGTATTCTCCACATGGCAGAGCTCATGTTGACGTGCTTTGATGTTCTGAACTTACTTGGTTATAGTTCAGTTCAGGTTAATTTAACAAACAGTCCAGCAGTGGTACAAGAATATGGATGTACAACGTACAACATTCAATAAATATGACAACATACTGAAGCGACGCTCTACCGTACACATGTATATAAAGGTGCAGTGATTCTGGATATATGTTTCAAATCGGATATATTTTAGGTTATAATGTTTCACGTAACTTATCTGTGGATTCAAATTATACCACAAATAACAATTATTTGAGATATAGAGAAGTCGTTGTTGGAGAAGAACTTTACACCTGAAAAGACAGTTAAACTCGTCATCTGCAGTAGGTGAGTTGAATAGTGTTCAGATACGGTCTTCTCTCAATAACCAGTGCCACCAGCCGGTTTACATGGGCAAATTAGGGTGCGAAAGATTAAGAATTAATAGTTGTGGGGGAGTAAATATGGGACATTTTTAGAATCTGTTAGTTCTATAAAGTGTTGCTGGTTTTAACCTTTTAGACTTAACAAAACATATGCTCGCCACTTTTTTACAGTTTTGTGTGTCTGTAGAATCAGACATGGGACCTTTATCTAGACATGTTGGACACGTCAGGAGTGAGTCACTGTGTGAGTGAGTGAGTGAGTTTGGTTTTACGCCACACTCAGCAATATTCCAGCTATATGGCGGCGGTCTGTAAATAATCGAGACTGGATCAGACAATTCGGTGATCAACAGCATGAGCATCGATTTACTCAACACGGATACGATGACATGTGTCAACCCAGTCAGCGAGCCTGAACACTCGATCCCGTTAGTCGCCTCTTACGACAAGCATGGTTTACTGAAGATCAATTCTAACCCGGATCTTCACGGGTATTTGGACACGTTAAGATGAATGGAAACTAACTGGGAATGGTTCAATTCACGTATTGAGAAAGTTTAAAATTGTTAAATTAACGTACTGGGAAAGCTGAATGAACGTATTGGGAAAATGAGTGAGTGAGTGATTATCGTTTTACGCCGCTTTTAGCAATATTCCAGTAATATCACGGCAGGGAACACCAGAAATGCGCGTCACACATGGTACCCATGTATTATTGTGAAAGTAATGAAATAATTGAATAAACGTAAATGAGAAAATTAAAATTAAAATTAAATTATGAGTAAATTTATGACACAGCTGAATGAACGTATTGCACTAGTTACGAATTATTAAATTAACTCATTGGGAAAGATATGAAATAGCTGAATGAACTTACTGGGTGTGTTAGGGAAATAACCGAATGAATTTTTGGAAAATGTAACGCAATAATTGAATGAAACTTTTGGAACGTAAAACAGTAATTGAAAAGACATATAATGAAGGGACAGCACCAACCGACTTAAGTTTCCTATAAATACTGGAAAGTGAAAAATGGACAAAGTACTGTGACTAAGTGTCCCAGTCCACCCAGCTGTTAATGGGTACCTCGTTAGGATGGGAAAGCCACAATAACTTGCACGACTGTAATGTGCTGATGAGATTGGCATCCAATGATTGATGGAAAAACAAAACGTTTTGAACATGCATGTAGATGGGAAGGACTATAGCGCTATATAAAAACCAATATTACAGTCAGGCCTCGTTAATACGAACACTTCGGTTTCTGTAAAAAAACGTTCGGATAGTGAAACGTTCGTACTGCTGAAACCACAGTATATGCACCGAGTTACTTCCCCTTGATATCAAAGAAATCAAAACAAAACATCAAAGACAATCACTGGATTTATTACACATTGTTTCACTCACACATTTTACTTACGAAAGTAGTCTTTAATGGTGGGCTGCGTCAAAGGTTGTTTTAAAGAATTGAGCATGTCCATTGCTTTATCTGCATTTTCGATGTCACCCTGGCACTCGTAGTACGTAATGATGTTGCCGAGGTACAGTCTCATGTCTGTTAAAGACGGAATGGTGACAGTGTCTTCTGCTTCCTCTTCTTCACTTTCCAACTGATCATCTGCAGCTGTCACCATCTCTATGATGTTTTCTGAAGTCAGTGAATCACACGTTTCTTCGTTGGCATCGGCATCGATGAAATCATCAGGCGACATGTTTTCATCATCAGACGGGAGGCGTTGAAGTAGCCTTTTCAAGTCGGCAAGCACGATATCATCTTCGAGATCACCAGTTTCATCAATCTGGGATTCTTGACTTGGCAGAATTTCGACATGCTTGAAACAGTTCTTGATCGTCTGACAAGAAACATCTGCCCATGCAGATTTCACGAATCGCAAGGCTTCTCGTAAGTTTATGCACTGAGGTTTGTCGTCTTCTGCACATGCGATGAAATGTCTCACTAACGATCGCTTGTAATAAGCTTTAAATGTCCGAATAATAAAGGGATCAAAGGGATGAATCGCTAAGTCGCTAAACAAACCACGTGTCACTTTGGGCGGGCCAGTCGGCAGCGCGGTCAACTTCAATCGTTCGGATTAACGCAGCTGTTTACAACTTAATTAGTCCTGTAATAATATAATATATCACTTGTGGTTGAACGCACCTGTTGTGAGCGATAGTTGAATATTAATATAATACCGTAACTGTATAGAGCTTACTAGTACCTACAGCGTATTAAACAAAGATGTATATTTCAGGATCGAACAGTATCCACAACAACAAAATGACTGTACATGGACTGACCCTCCCGTTGATGTTGCTGGCCGTTCCAAGTGCTCACAGTGACGGCAGAGTGTGCATGAAAACAGGTGCTTGCACGTGCGAGACGTTAGATGGGAAAATAGACCTCGGTGCACTGGATAGTCAAATCGATAAACCTCGGTAAAAGGGACTTTTCGTCGAAATAAGAATAAAATATCTGTACAAATCTGTTTTTCACTCACGTCATTGAAAAACATCAAGTGTTTATGTAACATTTGAATCTTATGCAAATAAGGACACATGTATTGACGGATGGTAGAATCTGACTCTTTACGGTTATGTATTGTTTATTGATACATTATATAACATGTTTATGATAAGTGTATGAAATAAGGCACGTCCGACCACCCGAACGGTCTAGATTTCTGACGGACGGTCTAAATTTACAGCTAGCCACCCCGATGGTCTGGTAAAATTTTTAGATGTTCCATACATCTGAGCATATTTGGTCTGGTTAAAGCCAAAATCCAGCCAGACATCAGGGCTGGTAACAAAAGATGTCTGGCTGGAGTTTTGGCTTATTTCATATACTGTTATGCTATTGAGACGTTCATGCTGGCGATGTCAACGTTTACTGCAGGTTCTTCAACATGTCGGCGACTGACGACCCCTTCTACTATTCCTGGAATCCATGTTCGGACTTCTCTCTTCCCAACACCAGCTTCGTCTGTGCCAGCGTCGCTGTGAGGCAGCTCTAGAAACTCAGGGGCGGTGGGGTAGCCTAGTGGTTAAAGCGTTGGCTCGTCACGCCGAAGACCCGGGTTCGATTCCCCACATGGGCACAATGTGTTAAGCCCATTTCTGGTGTCCCCGCCGTGATATTGCTGGAATATTGCTAAAAGCGGCGTAAAACTAAACTCAGTCAGTCAGTCAGTCTAGAAACTCATAGTTGGCAAAACACACTCATACCTTTCTTCTAAGCCGGGGCACTGAAAGCCTGCAGTAGCCTGTGTGTAGAGTGACGTCCCATGGGCATGTCATGATCTGGGTTCCCGTCTAAAATTCGCTCTGATCATGGTATGTGAGCACCATACTCCTGCTAGTGGGTATTCCAAAGTGGAGGGCGGATGGTGGGATAGCCTAGTGGTTAAAGCGTCCGCTCGTCATGCTGAAGACCCGGGTTCGATTCCCCAATGGGTACAATGTGTGATGCCCATTTCTGGTGTCCCCGGGCGTGTTATTGCAGAAAAATTGCTAACAGCCGCGTAAAATCATACTCACTCACTCAGTCCAAAGTGGAGAAGACCTGCTTTAACTTCAGACCTGGTGACAGAGACAATAGTATAACTGATATAGTGTTTAACTAGGGGTGACATCCGACTGCTAGCTACAATGTCTGGTTACACATAGCTTACTGCGCGTCATCGTGCCCAGGGCCCACTCGTAGCTGCGACAGCGTAACATAGATTTACGTAGCGCCAAGACAGCTTTGTGCATATGGGCCCTCACGTCATGTTCATGCAGTCGACCACTGGTTCACCTGACCTCGACCTTTACCAGCCGCCGTCAGTCAACAGAAGGCTGGCCAATGGCGGCGTTAAGAGCCCTCACGCAGACTTATCTCTCACACGCTATTACAGGTTCTTTATCGTGAACAGTATTCAAGATTTCCGGCACATCATCCCCTCTGAATATAATGTTAAACAAAGATGTCAAACATTACATTTCTCATTTGAGGACGTGAGATTAATTCCAAATATATATTTCTTATGAAATACAGACAGTGCAACACGTGGTCTAAGAGATTGTTTTACAGTGAAAGTTTCAAACTGAGCAATGCCATACATGATATTCTGGTTGCATGTATTCAGTGAGTGGTATTACGTTTCAGATTTGCCAGGGGTACTTCAGCGGTGCGACAGGCCCTATATACTTCAGTCTTGGGTCACAGGCTGAGGTCCAGTTTGAGTACGATGACACGGATACTCTCAGCATGCAGTATGTTCACCGATACTTGAACGTAACCAGGTGAGTTTCTCTACCTGAGTGTTGGGCAGTGTCCGCTATTAACGCAATGATATTGATAAAGGGGCATAACTCTGTACCAGTGAGTTGTTAAGTTGATAATCTGAAACACAATTATCCGGTTAAACGAAGCCTCCACTGACTGTCACACTGTTGGTCCATTGGGAAGTGTGTGTGTGTGTGTGTGTGTGTGTGTGTATGCGCGTGCGTGCGTGCGTGCGTGAAGGGGTGCGCATACCTCCTTTTTCCCGAGTTTATTAAATGACCATTGAAACTCTCGTGATAACGGGTGAAAATGAAGTGTGCCCCCTCACTTTCTCAAAGGTGTGCACCCTTCTTTCTCAAAAAGCTGTATCCGCCCCTGGTGTTTCCTGCAGAAATGTTGCCATGATGTTGCTATGGCTACATGATACCACGTGTGTCTCCCCGCAGACTGACGGTGATCCGGCTGGTGTGTGACGCGACGACGGAGGGAGAGCTGACGGTACAAGAACAACACAAGTCAACGCTGCCGCTTTACGTGAGTGTCACGGGGACAGTACGTGTCACGTGCACCATCCTCGGTCATCCAGTGTAGTATATCTACATCTCATTATGATGAAGACCCGTGAAGATCCCGGTTAGAATTGGTCTTCAGCAACCCATGCTTATCGTTAGACGCGGGATGGTGGTCAGGCTTGCTGACTTGGTTGACACGTGTCATCGTATCCCAATTGCGTTGATCGATGTTCATGCTGTTGATCACTGGATTGTCTGGTCCAGACTCGATTATTTACAGACCGCCGCCGTATAGCTGGAATATCGCTGAGTGCGGTGTTAAACAACAAACCAACCAACCAATCATTATGATGAAATGCCCCGACCCAATTAACCACCATAGCAGCCAGAAGTGAAACCAACGGGTATTCAGAAACATAATTTGGGCAAACTGAGATTCGAACTCAAGATCATAGCTTCAAGGGTATAACGGATGCATCTTGACCACATGGCTACACTCGTGATCTGTTGTGTGTAAAGCTGAAATGTTTAACTTATGAACATAAACATGTTTTACTCACAATGGCGTTTCTTACAATTCGTACAGAGCTTCGAACTGAGGAGCAAGTACGCATGCGTGGTTCCCTTCCCAACAACATCACCACCACTTACCGTTTCCAAGGAGACACGTGGTCCTCCCACAACAACGCCATCTCCCCAAATCCGGGATCTCAACGCCATCGTCGTGCTTCTGACCCGCGTATTGTAAGAACCTAACCCGTATTGAATGATCGGATGAGAATATACGTGGATATTGGTCGTAACGTTACATGCATCAGTTCAGCAAGGTTGACTGAAGCCCCAGACCGCCGCCATAATGCCATGCTAAAACATACATGTCCATATTACGTTCAGCAGTCACGGGTCAAAATGCTAAAACATACATGTAATCAACTAACTCTAACTGGCCTGTGAAAACAAACTCCTTTTTGTGAAAACAGACACATCATTTATGTAAAACAACCAATGTATTATAGTTAAATCATCGTCAAATATTCTTGTCAGAACGGCCAGAACTCTGTCATAGTCAAAACACTAAAATTTGTCTATGTAAGAACCAAATATCCATATGAGAACAGCCAAATAGCCATAGCCAGAGAACAGCCAAGTAGCCAAAACACATCGTAACAGCTAAAGAGCCAAACAGCCACAGGAGGAACAGGGTTTTAAACGTACTGAACATATACAAACATACAATATTTTACAGTGTAACATGTAGGGCTTCAACGAGTCCATTTTTTTGGACTCGAGTACTCGAGGGGTGAGACTCGACTCGGACCCGAGTACTCGAAATTCATACCTTTCAAGCAAACGATAGCGTAACCTGCATGACATGTGTTCCGATCACACAAGTGAACACTTACTTCTTTCCGACTTCATATCGTCATGTGACTAACATTTCCTATTGGTCAGAATCAGTATTTGGATGTTTACCTGACAAACGGTTTTTTTTCTTCGTACTTCTTGTACTGCCTGCAAAACGCAGTGAGATACCGCACAGGCGGCATTTGGTTATTTTGCTCTTTTCACTATCCAGATCAAGATACGCCCATACATTTGATTTTTTATCTTTCTCCATGTCTATCAATTGTCAAGATAGTTACCTAATCATTTTAAGAAGTGAAATCTAACACGATGTATAATATTTACTCTCATCTGCAGACTTGTAA
Source organism: Haliotis rubra (assembly GCF_003918875.1). NCBI lineage: Eukaryota > Metazoa > Mollusca > Gastropoda > Lepetellida > Haliotidae > Haliotis > Haliotis rubra. The sequence continues at coordinate 752,271 of NW_025767237.1, forward strand.
CAACTAATACCATACAGCCACACCGTGTGAGGAGTAAACTATTTAATCTAGGTGTTAATGAAAACATTATCAGATGGGTTAAAGAATTCAGGGTACATAGAACTTAGTATGTCAGTGTCAATGGCTATCAATCTTCTTTGCTCTCAACCTCTACTGGAGATCCACATGACCTACAATTTTCTATGTTGGTATGGGGATGTGTCTCATCGCAACAAAAACAAACTTTTCAAAATTGTTAATACTGCTTGCAAAATTTCTGGAGTGTCTTTCGAGTATACTCCCTTTATCTATGAGCGCCAGATAGTCAAAAAGGGAGCTAAAATTAGATTTGATAGTTGATATATTTGATCTCACCATTTTGAACTACTTCCTTCTGGACGCTGCTGACGATTACCTTCCCTCAAAACAAACAGAGCTAGACAGTCTTTCATACCATCAAGTATTCGTGAATGCAACAAATATTTTGAATCACCATCATGTGATTAGAACTAGAATTATTCAGCCTCTTTACCTCTGTGGTTAATTGAATTATATCATGTCAGTTTTATTTATAAATAGCATTCGTTTTGAGCATGTAATTATTGTGTATATTTTTGCGAACTGTGTATATATTCATTTTGAGACAGTTTGGATGTATAAGAATTTCCTCCGGGATAATAAAGTTATATCTTATCTTAATATTAGACGTTAACGGCCGCTCATGCTTAGCACATGGCAGACAGTCTGTCAACGTCAAATAATCCGAGTTATCTTCCCTTTTCGAGTCCTCGAGTCCTTGAAAATGGACTCGAGTCCAGCTAGACCCGACTCGCCCTCGAGTACTCGAGTACCCGTGGAAGCCCTAGTAACATGACTGTCTGTCAAAGCAGACTCGCTATGATGTTACTGAAATATATTGAAATACTGTTGAACCAGAACACAACCCAGTAGTTAAAGTGTTCGCTCGTCACGCCGAAGGCCCGGGTTCGATTTCCCACATGGGTACAATGTGTGAAGCCCATTTCTGGTGTCCCCAGCTGTGGTTATGCTGTAATATTGCTAAAAGCGGCGTTAAACCATACTCACTCACCCATTCACTCCCTGACCTGCGTGAACATTCCTCCACATCAAGCAGAGACGCGATGTCGTAACTGAGTAGGTTCACAGCAGCGTCAAACCCAACCCACTCACTCACTTCACTGCAGAACTATTCACTCACCCACCAGTCTGACTGGGTACATTTCCATCAGTATTACCAGAAACACCAATGGGCTTCACACATTGTACATATTCGGGGACTCGAACCCAGTCCTACGGCGTGCTGAGCAAACACTTTCACCACTAGGTTTCCAATGCCTCTTCTTCAACATGGAGATTATATATGTCAAGTGGGTTTGTGCATCTGTATTGGTTGCAATAACAATTAGTGTAAAGTAAAACTGAATAATAATTTCTGAATACTGTTTTGGTACGTTCGGGACGGGACTAAGACGACTAATGATCATGAACACCTTCGTATTCCGCTTCTCCAGTTTTGAGCAGATCGAACTGGGGTTAACGCCTGTTTTCCAGTCGTCTGTTTGATGTGGGAGGAATGCCCTACTTGCTGAAACAATCAAGAACGGGTGCTGTGATGACAAAACTGGAAGTCAAAACATAGTCTATATGCAGTTTCCTGTAAATGTGGGTATGAAATACTTCAAACATACGCCTCTGTGTTTCAGTGTGGGCGTTTGTGTTGTGGCGTTCCTTCAGTTGGCGCTCATCTGTATCCTTCTGTGCAAGCTCCCAACACAGAAAGCTTCCAGCAGGACGCACCTGCTAGCACCCATCACAAGGCGAAGTATTGACACGGACAATCATAGTGTTGATTGGTTAACATGTAACATATAGAATGTCGAGAAACTAATTTCAAAATCGTGATATCAATCATAAAGTTTAATATAAATCTTAAGGGAAGAGTGTAAAAAGAATAATACTTATCTTAAGCCGGATGGTGCAGGAATCTAATATGAACACAATTAACAAAAGGCTAAACAGGTGTCCAGACAAACGGCATTGTTTGCATTAAAGACAAGCTCCTCAGTAGGACACATTAAAACAATCAATTGATTTCATGACATTTGATAACCTAAGCAAAACTTGTTTGCATTGTATTTACGACACGCCCACAAGCAGTCTGTTTCAAGTCAAGTATGGGCGGGATTGAGCCTCCCTACGGCAGTGCCCTGGGGTCAGCAATTCCCCTTGTCTACAGTGCTTTGTGTTCCTGATTAAACTGGCAGTCTGGGAAGTCACCGACTCACTCGTGTTTATAAACTGACTTCAGCCTTCCGGCCCTTGTGGAGGTATGAACGCTGGCACCCTCGATTACCCAGTGTATCATATTCCTTCTACGTCATGAGTAAGTGAGCGAGTTTGGTGTTACGACGCATTTAGCAATATTCAAGCTATATCACGGCGGGGGGACACCAGAAATTGGCTTCTCACATAATACCCATGTGGGAAATCGAACTCGGGTCTTCAGCGTAACGAGCGAACGCTCTAACAACTAGGCTACTGCAATCGCCCCTCTGTCATGAACACAAGCCAAGTAATAGCTGGGTTCTTCACAAATTGAGGTGGGTAATTCATGCTGTGGTCAGACCTTCACCTCAAATAGCCTTAGTCAGGCGTTCTTCTTGCTGTTAAGGCTAGTTCTACCCAACCCTGATAAGACCTTTCCACCATTTACTGAGACAACACCTTCACCTCGGCTCAGGTGTCGGATGTACCCTCATACTTTGGAACAGAGGACAGTGTGACCAGGTAGAACATTGGATTCATTTCCAGGACAAATACAGCTGAAACAATTGCCTTTGAAATAAAACAATTGTGTGTCAAAGTTCTAAATATCATCGTTTAAGATCTTATACGTTCGACTCGTTATATTCTTTTACTAATTAGACACAACACAGTTTCACTGAATATAATCTGATTTTATTACAAAAAAATCTTGTATATCACACTTGCTACCCCGAATACTCCCAGACATACTTCACAGATTATACTAACACAGAACCAGAACTAGACATGCAAACACACGTGATTCAGGCAAACAGTCAGTTCCAGGGGATGGACTATCTTCGAGAACATCTTGCACGTACATCAGGATCCTGCACGTACATCAGGATCCTGCACCATGCTATCTCTTTCACTATTGGTCGATACAGCTACGATTATCATTTAACACTTATCTGCTCTGGGGGAAAAGAGACAACAACATGAGGGCACCCTTATAACCCTTGAGGACTAATTGGTTTACAAAACGCAGAATGTGTTAATGATAGTTACCTTATAGGGAACTGACCCAGAATAGGACAGTTCACTCTGCTTGCTTGGCCACTCACAATATCACACAAGGACTAGCTGCTAATGGAAACCTTGTGGGGAATCAAACCAATCTACAACAGATGACCCTGCCTGCCCGCTCGGCTACTGGCGCCACTTCAGGACTGGTCCTCTCGGTAATCAAATCAGAGTTAGAGGTCTTGAGAGCTGGTCTGTTGACGATTGAGAATGCTGATGATAGCGTTATGTCCACCTGTGTGAATCAGACCAATTGTATCCCTGAATCCTGCCACTTGTCAATGCATTCAGATCACATTGCTAATGCATGTAAAAGCACTGGATACCACATGAAATACTGGCTGTACACCAATGTAATTTGAATGCATTATATACATATTAGAAAATGTTTGATTTATGATTTGATGTACTATTGACTCCACCATCTTTTCAGCAACAGACTTGACATCTGTAGATACGGAGTTGTGTCCCCTTGCAACACTCCAAGTGACAATGTAGTGCATCAGTTTACATCACAACATTTGTAACATGCTAATGCCCTTCATCGTAAAAACACGAACAAATAAGGAGAGACAAACTGATACAGTAATCTCATAAACAGGCTGATTCTTTAGTCTGTCAGTGTACTAATGTAATTATCTGACTATAAAGGCTGAATTTGGTCTAATTTAACTGATCACTCTTGTATCAATGTCTCAAAATATCTTCAGCCTGTAATGCAAACTGTTGCTAGGGGACAACAAGCTCCTATTTCTTCAGTTCACAAGCTGGTCCACTGTCTCCACAACATCACTCAGTCGGTATCATCATCTCCAGTGTCCATCAGAGTTCAATGATCAGTCTTCTCAGAAACTGTGCAAAACAATTCTGACTCACATTATCACACAACGGTGGTTCTGTGGAATTCCGTTAGAAGCCCATCCCTCCCATACCACCCATCCCACCCATGCCTCCCACCCCTCCAGCTGGTGCAGCTGGCTCCTCCTTGGGGATTTCCGTGACAACCACCTCTGCTGTGGTGAGAAGGGAGGCTACTCCTGCTGCATCAACAATTGCTGTCCTCACAACCTGTAACAGAAAACAGTGTAACTGTAATCATCCAGACTGTCCACAGAGCCTTGTTTGTTTCTTGCTTCATACCACACTCAGCAATATTCCACCGGCGGGGTCTGTAAACAATTGAGTCTGGACCAGATAATCCTGTGATGAAAATCATGAGCATCAATCTACTCAGTTTGATGACAAGTGTCAATCAAGTCAGCGAGTCTGACCACCCGATCTCGATAGTGTCCTCTTGGCAAGCATGAATAGCTGAAGACCAATTCTTAGCCAGATCTTCACGGGCCGTCACACAAAGGACAAATGAATTGGCATTTAAGTGGGTATGTCCGTCCCATGTTCTCTTGACCATGATACTCACCAATCATAATGTGCACTCACTCAAGGTGAGGGCAGGCAATACACGTGACCTTTTAGCATTAGATGCACCAAAAACTAGGATCATTTCAAACTTATCTTCTTTCATTCAGAGCTGTTTAACATTACATCAGCATCCATATTGGTCGGCTCGTTCAGCAAGCATGACAGAGTATCTCTTCCACAGATCCTCTTACACATCGCAAATACATACACTTTTACAAATCATAACACTTTGGCATTTTTAGGTAAAATAAATACATGAAGGAAACAAAACATTATAAAAGTATATCAATTACCTTTGTTGGGTCAATAATTCCCTTCTCGATGAGATTCCCAAACTCTCCATTGAGTGCATCATACCCGAAGTCTCCCTTCTCATTGAGGACCTTCTCCACTACGACGTGGGCCTCGACGCCGGCATTTAATGCAATGGTGAGACATGGCATCCTCAGGGCCTTGCGTACAATCTCAATACCTGGCAACAATGTACACAAAAGCTTTACACAATCCCAGATCAGCAAGAGGAAACAGTAAGGCAATTGGGAGTAGCTGCAAGAACTGCCATCTAACATTGATAATTGATAATATCCAACATGTGAACTCATATCCGACCTGTGAACCCGTATCTGACATTTGAACCTCTATCTGACATGTGATTGCTATCTGACCTCTATATGACACGTGAACCTCTATCTGACACGTGAACCTCTATCTGACATGTGAACCTCTATATGACAAGTGAACCTCTATATGACATGTGAACCTCTATATGACAAGTGAACCTCTATCTGACATGTGAACCTCTATCTGACATGTGAACCTCTATATGACAAGTGAACCTCTATCTGACAAGTGAACCCCTATCTGACAAGTGAACCTCTGACAAGTGAACCCCTATATGACATGTGAACCCCTATCTGACAAGTGAACCCCTATCTGACAAGTGAACCTCTATCTGACATGTGAACCTCTATATGACAAGTGAACCCCTATCTGACAAGTGAACCCTATCTGACAAATGAACCCCTATCTGACAAGTGAACCTCTATCTGAAGTGAACCCCTATCTGACAAGAGAACCCCTATCTGACAAGTGTACCCCTATCTGACAAGTGAACCTCTATATGACATGTGAACCCCTATCTGACAAGTGAACCTCTATATGACATGTGAACCTCTATCTGACATGTGATTGCTATCTGACCTCTATCTGACAAGTGAACCCCTATCTGACAAGTGAACCTCTGTATGACACGTGAACCTCTATCTGACATGTGAACCTCTATCTGACAAGTGAACCCCTATATGACAAGTGAACCTCTATCTGACAAGTGAACCTCTATCTGACAAGTGAACCCCTATATGACAAGTGAACCCCTATCTGACAAGTGAACCTCTATCTGACAAGTGAACCCTATCTGACAAGTGAACCCCTATCTGACAAGTGAACCCCTATCTGACATGTGAACCTCTATCTGACAAGTGAACCTCTATATGACATGTGAACCTCTATCTGACATGTGATTGCTATCTGACAAGTGAACCCCTATCTGACAAGTGAACCTCTACATGACACGTGAACCTATGTACGACAAGTGAACCTCTATCTGACATGGGAACCTCTATCTGACAAGTGAACCCTTATCTGACAAGAGTGAACCTCTATATGACCCCCTATCTGACAAGTGAACCCTATCTGACAAGTGAACCTCTATCTGACAAGTGAACCTCTATATGACATGTGAACCTCTATCTCACAAGTGAACCTCTATCTGACAAGTGAACCTCTATCTGACAAGTGAACCCCTATCTGACAAGTGAACCTCTATCTGAAGTGAACCCCTATCTGACAAGAGAACCCCTATCTGACAAGTGAACCCATATCTGACAAGTGAACCTCTATATGACATGTGAACCCCTATCTGACAAGTGATCCTCTATATGACATGTGAACCTCTATCTGAAAAGTGAACCCCTATCTGACAAGTGAATCCCTATCTCACAAGTGAACCTCTATATGACAAGTGAACCCCTATCTGACAAGTAAACCTCTATATGACAAGTGAACCTCTATCTGACAAGTAAACCTCTATATGACAAGTCAACCTCTATCTGACATGTGATTGCTATCTGACAAGTAAACCTCTATCTGACAAGTTAACCTCTATCTGACAAGTAAACCTCTATATGACAAGTTAACCTCTATATGACATGTAAACCTCTATCTGACAAGTAAAACTCTATCTGACAAGTGAACCTCTATCTGACAAGTCAACCTCTATATAAATGTGAACCTCTATATGACAAGTAAACCTCTATCTGACAAGTAAAACTCTATCTGACAATTAAACCTCTATCTGACAAGTAAACCTCTATATGACATGTGAACCTCTATATGACAAGTGAACCTCTATATGACAAGTGAACCTCTATATGACTTGCAAGAGCATCCAAGTTAAGAACCTGTACCTAGCCTCATCAGTAAAGAGACAGCGTGTTGACGGTGTCTCCAAGTAAACTGACTTGATTAGAGTTGATCTAGCACTACTGTGCACCTGAACAGTTACAGAACTGTGCAGGGAAGAAGAGTGCATTTCTGTTTGTTCCTGGCACTCCATTTAGGAATGAGACCACCCCACAGACCGCAATAGTCTCCTTGCACCAACCTTCAAGACGGCCCTCTATCCTGTAATAAGACCACTCTACAGACCACAATAGTCTCCATGCACCAACCTTCAACACGGCCCTCTATCCTGTAATAAGACCACCCTACAGACCACAATAGTCTCCTTGCACCAACCTTCAACACGGCCCTCTATCCTGTAATAAGACCACTCTACAGACCACAATAGTCTCCATGCACCAACCTTCAACACGGCCCTCTATCCTGTAATAAGACCACCTTACAGACCACAATAGTCTCCATGCACCCAACCTTCAAGACGGCCCCTCTATCCTGTAATAAGACAACTCTACAGACCACAATAGTCTCCTTTGCACCAACCTTCAAGACGGCCCTCTATCCTGTAATAAGACCACCCTACAGACCACAATAGTCTCCATGCACCAACCTTCAAGACGGCCCTCTATCCTGTAATAAGACCACCCTACAGACCACAATAGTCTCCATGCACCAATCTTCAACACGGCCCTCTATCCTGTAATAAGACCACCCTACAGACCACAATAGTCTCCATGCACCAACCTTCAAGACGGCCCTCTATCCTGTAATAAGACCACCCTACAGACCACAATAGTCTCCATGCACCAACCTTCAAGACGGCCCTCCATCTAGGAATAAGACCACCCTACAGATAACAATAGTCTCCATGCACCAACCTTCAACACGGCCCCTCTATCCTGTAATAAGACCACCCTACAGACCACAATAGTCTCCTTGCACCAACCTTCAAGACGGTTCTCTATCGTGGAATAAGTCCACCCTACAGACCACAATAGTCTCCATGCACCAACCTTCAACACGGCCCTCTATCCTGTAATAAGACCACCCTACAGATAACAATAGTCTCCATGCACCAACCTTCAAGACGGCCCTCCATCTAGGAATAAGACCACCCTACAGACCACAATAGTCTCCATGCACCAACCTTCAACACGGCCCTCTATCCTGTAATAAGACCACCCTACAGACCACAATAGTCTCCTTTGCACCAACCTTCAAGACGGTTCTCTATCGTGGAATAAGTCCACCCTACAGACCACAATAGTCTCCATGCACCAACCTTCAACACGGCCCTCTATCCTGTAATAAGACCACCCTACAGATAACAATAGTCTCCATGCACCAACCTTCAAGACGGCCCCTCCATCTAGGAATAAGACCACCCTACAGACCACAATAGTCTCCTTGCACCAACCTTCAACACGGCCCTCTATCCTGTAATAAGACCACCCTACAGACCACAATAGTCTCCATGCATCATCCTTCAACACGGCCATCTATCCTGTAATAAGACCACCCTACAGACCACAATAGTCTCCATGCACCAACCTTCAACACGGCCCTCTATCCTGTAATAAGACCACCCTACAGACCACAATAGTCTCCATGCACCAACCTTCAAGACGGCCCTCCATCCTGTAATAAGACCACCCTACAGACCACAATAGTCTCCATGCACCAACCTTCAAGACGGCCCTCCATCTAGGAATAAGACCACCCTACAGATAACAATAGTCTCCATGCACCAACCTTCAACACGGCCCTCTATCCTGTAATAGACCACCTTACAGACCACAATAGTGTCCATGCACCAACCTTCAACACGGTTCTCTATCGTGGAATAAGTCCACCCTACAGACCACAATAGTCTCCATGCACCAACCTTCAACACGGCCCTCTATCCTGTAATAAGACCACCTTACAGACCACAATAGTCTCCATGCACCAACCTTCAAGACGGCCCTCCATCTAGGAATAAGACCACCCTACAGACCACAATAGTCTCCATGCATCATCCTTCAACACGGCCCTCTATCCTGTAATAAGACCACCCTACAGACCACAAGAGTCTCCATGCACCAACCTCCCAAAACCGAAAAAAACATAAATTAAAACTAAAAGCCTACGGCCTTCTCTTTAAGTTGAATCACTAACCCAAACCGCAATAACATAAACTTAAAACAAAGAGGGTTAAAACGTAAAATAACAATAACAACAAAGAACTAATAATACCAGTAAATTAAAAGGGAAAAAACATCGAGGTAAAGTCGGGCATGTGAAACTGAAATATATTCCTTGGCTCAAGTGATTTTCTACACTTGGATCAAGTTCTATGAATTGAGTCGGTCGGCCGGCCGAGGCATTGATAGTATTGTTTCCAGGTGAGGGGAACATGCTTTCAATGTCTACGAACTAGCCCGGATATTTGTCTTCAATTCCACCTGGTGTGATGGCGAACTGAATTTTGCTATGTTTGCACTTGGTTTGATGTTGTCTGGAAGGATGAATAAAACGTTTTCATTGCTGCGCTTAGCCGTGGTATTGTTTTTAATTCCACCTGGTGTGATGGCGAACTGAATTTTTGCTATGTTTGCACTTGGTTTGATGTTGTCTGGAAGGATGAATAAAACGTTTTCATTGCTGCGCTTAGCCGTGGTATTGTTTTTAATTCCACCTGGTGTGATGGCGAACTGAATTTTTGCTATGTTTGCACTTGGTTTGATGTTGTCTGGAAGGATGAATAAAACGTTTTCATTGCTGCGCTTAGCCGTGGTATTGTCTTTAATTCCACCTGGTGTGATGGTGAACTGAATTTTTTCATTGCTATGTTTGCACTTGGTTTTGATGTTGTCTGGAAGGATGAATAAAACGTTTTCATCATTGCTTAGCCGCCACCTGGTGTGGATGGCGAACTGAATTTTTGCTATATTTGCCTTGGTATTTGTCTGGAAGGATGAATAAAACGTTTTCCATGGTGTTGTCTTCATTTCCATGAAAGAAAACGGAGACACGGTTTTGTGGATATTTAATTCTTATTGTTTGTTACTAAAGGTCACCTTCACACAATTACATTCCTAAAGTAGCTTCATAGTGAGTTCTTACTCACCTCATTGTCTTCAAATGAGCCTTGATTGGTGTCACGTTTGCAGAGGCACTTGTTTGGGTGGAGCACACAAGCTTTGCTCTGATGTTTTGATTGTAATGCCTAATCCGAGAGTTTCTGAGTGAGACATGGAAGCCAACCAAGTGGCGGGAATTACGACTGAAAGCGCCAGTCGTTGATCGGTTGTTTAATCGCATAAGTGAATGGGATGAGTGAGTCGTGTCAGGTTTAAGCTACCAACCGGCCTTAATCCATGAATGATTGATTGACTCTGTGTGACCTCAATGCAGAGCTTAATACAAACACTTTTCAATCGCTCGGGCTATATATACCTAGCAGTCAGATACAAGCATCACGGCACTTGTGCTAACATTGTTTGACACAACTCATTGTTGAAGACTTCATTCAAGCCATGGCCTACACACTTTTTAAAGGTCCTGTTTCAAAGCCAGTTCACTTTGCCATCCTGGGACATAGCTTCGTGCGGCGACTTGATCAAGTCTGTCCCCCTCCACGTGGCATCATCACTTCCGTGCGTGGGATAGGAGGGGCGACTGTCGCTCGGATGAAAGCAGTGGTGGATGCCCTTGATGCAGGTTTCCAGGGGCATTGTTTTCTTTCAAGTGGGAGAGAAACGACGTGTCGGCGTCAACTGATCCTCAGAACCTGGTTGAGGACTTGCTGGATCTTCTGGACTACCTTCGGTGGAAACGGCCGGGCTCCAGAGCAGTGATAGGAAGTCTGTTCCCCGAGGGTAAAACCAAGGAACATGACGGTCTCTGCCTACAAGCGGAAGGTGGAGCAGGCGAACCGGCGCTTGAAGAGGATGTTGCGACGCCGTCTGGATGCCACCTTTTGGGACCACAGCCAGCACATGAGGATGGGACCTGCACTGTTAGGCAAGGATGACGTCCACTTGACGTCAAAAGCCAATGCCCAGTTCTGGCTTTCCATTCGTAAGTGTATGTGTAGGTACGTTTAAACGCCCATGCCCTGTCCGATAGATCATCATTTTATCGTAATTCCAAAACTCAATAATTCGTTTCGGCCCATTGTGTTTATATATATACAGCAGTGGCAAAGGGTTCCGCGTGTGAGACAATCAGTGCGAAACGGGACGCACAGGATCAGTCAAATCTGAGCGCACGAGGCTTAGCTTGATGGCTTTTACGTGAACATCCGCACGTGTCGCACATGACGTGAAAGCTAGACACGGGCTTTCGATCCATAGTAACGCCTGTGGTCGATGTACGCATACCAGCATCTGCAGCGTGAAATACTGCCGTAAATCGGGTCGGGCTTAAAAGCGCCCCGGCTTCGAACCCGTTAAAGATAGGTCACTTCTGATGACACCACCAGTTGGGAACCAGCTTCACGGCTTTAACGGGTGGGAAAACGTGACGACACGTCCGCACGTGTCGCAGGTGCCTTATGACGTGAAAGATATGCTAAGACATTAGGTGCGGGGAGATCAACCCCTTTGATATGAAATCTGATCCCCGTCATAGTAGCTTCGGAGGGCTTTAAGGTGGGAAAAACGACACCCGCACGTGCACATGACGTCGATGTTGATCGAAACATAACAAGCACCTGCAGCGTGAAATACTGCCGTAAATCGGGTCAAATCGGGCTTAAAAGCACCCCGGCTTCGAACCCGTTAAAGACAGGTCACTTCTGATCATACCACCAGTTGGCCCTGGGAACCAGCTTCACGTCGATGGGCAACAAGTCAATGGATTGTGTATAGTCGTCGTCCACGCGACGTTTAAACAACAACACGCACCGTTTCTGTCCCCTGATATAGTAATGAAAGCGACACGTCTTTCCCATAATTAGTAGCAAAAGTGACATACTATTAACATAATTACTAAGAAAAATGATAAACCCTTCCCATTATTACTAACTAAAGTGACAAATCTTTCCACGTATACTGACAACAAGACTAAGCCTCCGCATTATTAACAACAGCAAGCATGTGATAGCCCAGTGGTGTAAGCGTTCAGTCGTTACACTGTGTACCCTGTTCGATATTACTGATTAGTGTTAAAAGTGGCGTAAATTAAAATCACTCACCACTACTAAGAGAAGCGACAAACCCTTTCGATGTTGAAATATTCATTTCCTTTTTCATTATAATTGATTTCCTTTGTAGTATAACTATTGCGCTAAAGTTATCAATTTACATAATAAATACCCACTCACGCTAATCGTTATGTATGTCAAAGCCATTGGTATAGATATATAAAACTGATCTCATATTCACAGGTATTAAGGTAAATTCTTCATTTAAAATATATCCTCCAAAATGTTCATGCCCCTAACTATTATTAATCGTTGCATAGTGACACCGATGGAAAGCTGCTGATAAAGGGAGTTGACAAATTTGTGTCTCAATACCTCTGTCTCAATATCCGACCATGCTCCCTAGCATGGTGATCTACCTTCAGTTGTTGGTGATCTATAGCCTATTTTTATATTGTGTTGTCCTCTATAGTTAAAATGTTTTAGATTTAATTACTAGTTTTACATTTGTATCTGTGGATATTCTAGTTGTTTTGCTGTCCATCGTTGACAGGATTTTATACTCTATCTTTAATTATTGTTAATCTATTATATGTTGTTTTAGTCATGATATGGCTGAAATATTGCCAAAGTGACTTTAAATTTTAACTGACTCACTCACTCGCTCAATATCCGAATAGCATGAGACTTATTTGAGTGACATACTGATCTCATCTGCAATTGTCCTGATTATTCATATTCGATTTACAAGCGATTAAGAATTTTACATTATCCTTCTTAGAAATTCACATTTTTTGAGAAAGCAGATGGTAGCATTTACTTTTAGAATGTCTGATACTAATGAAGTATAATAATGGTTGTACGAGTGTACCTTGTAAATACAAATGAAACTGTGTGGGGATAATTGAATCTGTTAGAATCAATTCCATATGTTTGTTTGATCTGTGACTCTCACAGCTTGTCAAATGTCTTGAATGAGTGAGTGAATAGTTTTCCAAAATCACGGCAGAGGACACCAGAATTGGGCTTCACATCTTGTACTCTTGTGGTGAATTGAACCTATGAACTGACGAGCGAGGGCTTTAACCATTCGTCTACCCAAAATGGATTGACATGAGGACCATTAGATATTCAATACCAAGAGCTACAGCTCTCCCAACAACTGATGTACTCTGTGTCCAATGACAGTACCATTGGATCGCAGAAGTATAAATTTTGTAAATAAGAAGCGTGAACACAAGAAAAAAACTAAACATTCCGCTGATGCAAAATCCATTTTGTGTAAGGCAAAACATAAGGTGAAATATACATAAATGGATCACTGAAAACTGCACTGAGCGTTCACGCCATTGGCTGCATTTCGTGGATGCTGTCCTCGTGATGAGCACTTTTCAATTGTTCAGTAGGTTCCAGTGCCTTCTGAAGTTTCTAAAACGCAAACATATTCAATCAATATGACATTTGAAAGTATGATTTCGGAACATGCTAATGCTGTATGGATTCTGTTTACCAGGGAACGAACAAATATCCACAATCTGTGCGTTTGTATTATCAAATTCGATATTATTACTATACATGACAGTACGTGTTACTTCAGGTCATCTGAACCACAGTTGCCTTCAATGATGTTTCTCAACATGATCATTAGCTTTGATATTTCAAACCCTTTTCCTGTTTACACTGAAAATAATTTCAATGAGTCATTGATTGAATTTTCTCGGAATTATGAATTTGTCTGCCCTTCGTGAATTAATACTGTAAGTAGAATGTTCAATATATATTAATTCGGAATGAATGCCCATTTTCTGATAGTTTGTTGTTTATTATTTAACAATACCTCTTTTAATGAAGTCCCACGTGTGTTGACAACCGTCCAGATGAAGACTGCCGGGAAAGGCAGGACTGCTACAAGTGATATCATCCAACCAACTACATTGGCCCAGGCTGGGAAGATGTAGTCCTCATACTTGGGCGGTCGGTATGAATACACTGAATGGCCAAATATCCCCTAACGACGTTGTCAATTCATTACAATGTTATTTTTGAGTGAGATATCTGGTGAATAAATACACATTAGCTCTGAACGTATTTTATCGGGTATTTACAATCGGAGACCAAGAGTGTTTATGTTTGTGTCGAACTTGGTCCATACTAAAATCATTTAATACTATGTTCGTATTATTTTAGTTTAGTTCGTGCTGGTAATAGGGGTAGGTTGCACACTTTGTTGAACAGAAATATCCGAATATTTGAAAGCGTTTGTATTTATATTTTGGTATATTCTCCCCAGAAGGTGTTTGCTGTCGCCTTCATGCCTCCTTTAACCCGTGGAGATCCGGGTTAGAATAGATCATTGTATCCCAAATGCGTAGATCGATGTTCATGCTGTTGATCACTGGATTGTCTGGTCCAGACTCGATTATTTACAGACCGCCGCCATATAGCTGGAATATTGCTGAGAGCGCGTAAAACTCTCACTCACTCACCATAATCGCCTCTGTACAATCTAACCTGCATATTTACGGGCAGAAGGAGGAAAAGAACCACGTGATATTCTAAACTACAACGCAGCAATCTGTGTTATGTCATTTTGTTGTTTGACGCCAAACTAAGTAATTCTCCAGCTAAATGACGGTCATGTCGTACGACAAGCATTGATTATCACAGATTAAATACGCTGAATGTGCATTTTAACAAAATTGTTAGCTTATCGAGAATTGTCATCATATACTTTTGCCTGTTTCGTTTTAGTAGCTTCAGACCTGGTATGAATGATATATACCAAATCTGTATTATTTGTCATCACCACCGTATATAGTCCGTACTTTCCATCGGAACAGATTCCACTGTTCGACAAAGCAACATAGGGAAAAAATTATACGAATGGATCACTGAAATCATTACTTCCGATGTCTACATACTTGAGACAACGGTTGTGTATGATGTTGTGGCCAGCCATTGTGACAATACACCCAGTAGACACACCTTGAGAATACAGCCTATAACCAAGAGGCTCCATCCATACCTTTGAACGTGAAATGGGAAAACATGTATTTATTCACATGCCATGAATAGGAATCAGTATGGCTGTATACATGTAGTTGTTGCACAATATTGACGTCATCATCTCTGCAGAGGAAAGCAGATTTATCTTTGAATGGAAACATTCACTTTTACAATTGCTGTATTTTTACTTTTAAACCAGCATGTTCTAAAGTTTTGGTTTTGTAAAAAAAAAAAAATTTTAAATATGAAACATTAATACCAGAGGATAATCTGTCTCGAGTATAGGCTAAGATAGTAGGGAACATTTTATGTATGGATGATAGTGGTACAAGTTGTTCACAAAAAGGTTGAGGGTAAAGCATTCCAACTTTTTCGTGGGTCTTCGAGCCTTTCAGAATTTGGGTAGAGTAAAAGATTGCATTTCACGAAAATGGTAAGAGTTGAGACTTCCAAGTTACTTTTGGGTCTTTGAGCCTTTCAAAATTGGGGTTGATGTAGAAATAAATTCCATCTGCGGATCCTGGTAGTAGACAGACACGGATGAGGAAGATGGAGGTAAGGGTGTACGGAATAGCCACGGTGACATACACAAGCTGAAGGAAACCAACACGCCGATTGGATTGGAACCAACTATTCATATTGGATATAACAACATATACTCCTAACAAAAGTTCGTTCGTTCGTCACGCCGAAGACACGGGTTCGATTCCCCACATGGGTACAATGTGTGAAGCCCATTTCTGGTGTTCCCCATCGTGATATTGCTGGAATATTGCTAAAAGGGGCGTAAAATCGTCCTCACTCACTCAGATGACAGTAGTTCATCCTGCAGCCTTGCATTGTTGGACAGGAATTACATGTTATGAAACGTTCGCAACACAGTATGTCCCTTTGTATGGTGAGCATGCATATTATGTTAAAACTTTCTCATGCGTTTCTGATGACACGCCTATACAGATATATTGAGACAGTCGGACATAGAAACGTGCCTTGTTTCAGAATTTATTAGGTAATAAATTTTAAAAAGTTAACCAGTTATTGCGAGTTTGTGTTTGCGCCGTTTTAGGTGTAGTCAAGCATTATAATGGTATGTAAGTTCCATATGGGATTGTCTGGCTTTGTTAAGTGTCCAACGCCTGATTTTAATTAATTCTAACTAATTAACCTGCGGGGAAAGTATATGTTTGAACTTTGATGTGGTTTGTTTTACAACTACACAGTGATGCTCATCTGAAGGGAATGGAACACAGCCTTCATAGCCTTCACTTGGCCACCCAGCCACAGCTACTGGCTGCTACTTGGCTGAAACGTATGCATCGGAAGTTAATATCCATTCTCACACGCACCAAACCGATGCCGAACATTTTATCACTGGATAATCTGACCCGTGCTCCGGATTATGTACAGATCGAATCTTTACACGGATAATATGTGTGAAGCCTCTTCTGGTGTCCCCCGCAGTGATATTAGTGAAGCATTATTAAAAGCGGCGTAAAACCATATTCAAAGAATAAAAAGAAGTTGTTGTCCATTAAACGTGTCATGTATTCATGTTCGTCCAACTTCTAAATGCCTCACAAATACTTCCTGAGTATCCAGGTACATACTATCACTGATGCTGTCTTAGTACTAATATATTGTCAATTCTGAAACGAAATTAACAGCCCTTGATTTCAGCCTCGTGGAGGGGGAGGTAGCGCCATATGTCAGTGAAGCGTCCGTACAATACCTATGTCTGCGATAGCAGTACCTTCCCTTTCATGTCTCTCTCAGATTCAGAATCGAATATTCGATAATGAAATTGAATCGTAAACCATAAATCTTATATTCTTAATCAGAATCGAATATTCGATAAGGAAATTGAATATTAAGCCTAAATTACTCAAAAATCACTATTTGAAATAGTGACTTGTTATGTAGCCGTAAAGATTAAAATGACAATTGATTCATTCCGGCTACAACTTACATTACATACCACAACAATTAAAATTTACTACGTGTATACAATTTGACGATGTTTACAAAGGGAGGAGGTATATTTAATACCTAGACCGTGTTGACAACAGGATGACCCATACCGAGAGCTGATAGTCATATAAGAAATGAAAATAGTGCTCTGATCATTTAGGGGTCGTTCAAACTGTATGGCTAGGGGGGATGATGATGATGTTTAAGGATAAGCATGTACAATGTGAATGCCACACCACCGACCCCCACCCCCACCCCTTAAATTTCTGTACACAGTAAGTGACAAATGCATATCATGCACAAAATCAGTGACTCCCACCCACCCTTCCCATGAATTTTAAGCATCATTTATTAATAGTACCCCCTCCCCAGAACAAAATGGGTGACATTCCCCTTAAAATCATCATCATTATTATCACTGACTGACTGAGTATGGGTTTACGCCGTTTTTTAGCAATATACCAGCAATATCACGGCGGGGGACACCAGAAATGGGCTTCACACATTGTACCCAAGTGGGGAATCGAACCCAGGTATTCGGCGTGACGAGCGAACGCTTTAACCACTAGGCTACCCCACCGCCCCTCATCATCATCAACTAACACAAATACAAAAAACACGCAAAGCAAAAACAAACAAATAATACAACACACACATGCGCGCGCGAGCGCACGCACACCAAGCCATATTTTTATGAACAGTTCCTTATCAATCTGACCGCCTCCGTGGTGTAGTGGTTAGAGCGTCCGCCCGGAGAGCGAAAGGTCGTGGGTTCCATCCTCGACCGCGTCATACCAAACGACGTTAAAATATGGTACTTGTTGGTCCCTGCCTGGCGCTCGGCATTAATGGGTACAACAAGGACTGGTCGGCTCGGAGTCAGTATACTGTGTCTGAGTGGGGTATTCATGCTTCACTGCGGCATGGTATCTTAGTGGGCTAGCACTATAAAACCAGCTTAAGTCTGGGCTAGTACAAGCAGCCGCACATACACATACACACGCCTGCACGCCGTCATATGAGCGAAATATTCTAAAACCCAATTTCACCTCACCACCACCTTATCAATCTAAGCTCTCAGGAAGAAACTGTGTAAGTGACAAAGGTGCACATTAACGGGCGTCAGGTGTAGGTAACCGCCAGCATAGTCTCTCCACTCTTGCTGCTTAATGCTGTAAATACGTGACATCATGTTATCTCAATAACGCAATTTATGTTTAGGCATAAGTGTGTTCTAAGCAGTGTGTTCTAAGCAGCTCTCTCTCTCTCTCAAAGTGGCGGTGGGGTAGCGGGTGGGGCTCGCCTAGCCGGGTTAATCCCCAGTCTGAATATTGGTGTCTAAATAGCGAAAAGCGGCGTAAAACCAAACTCAGTTAGTCAGTCTCTCTAATTATAGTTCAAATGAGTGAATCTATGTTTCGCAACCGTGATATTATATATATATGTTGCGCTACTAGTGGTTGATTTTATATGACGAGTGACAATGGTGATGCAAGGACACGCATTCATGCAGATGGCCTCCATTTTACATAAATGTCATATATAAACGTCTTCGCCGGCTATAAAATAAACCCCAGCATGTCAGATCTGACCGAATCACTTCAAACAGGTCTGAACTCAACAGATACCGTCTAAATGATTCTAATTTCATATAAAGGAGGCTTATAAACACACCCAACCTTGAGGGTATAACGTACACTAAGTCGCCAGAGGGCGCCT